>NW_024472122.1:0-300000 GCF_017654505.1 Polyodon spathula | reverse complement strand
TTGAAAACAAGTCATTTATATCTTTAAGATTGATTGAAAACCGTATTTATTTGCGGTGCAATATATTTGGCCCATGTCTTGTTATCTAATTTCTAAAGGGGTCTACCAGGTAACACTGCCTTGCTCTTTGCAAATGTGGATCTGTTGCTGGTTCACTACCTTTACAAGACACCCAAGAGAAGCTCACGAGTCCAGATGCTGATGTGACACAGACACACAGGTCAGAGCAATCCTTGTGAAGCACCTGCACAACACATGCGCCTCCCCTCCCCGGAGACGAAGGTACACATACAGGCTTCTTTGTGAGGCAGGAACTCCAGCACTTTGGAATCAGAGAAAGAAATCTATCAGCGATTGCGGGAAGCAGAGCCCAGGCCTGGGAATGTGCCTCTGCTTCACCCAATGACACGTTCAGCGTTTGAATTTTGCTTTTCCTAAAAACGTTCAAGGGATGACTTGAGTGTTTCTGGAAAGAGAGGGCTTGGCGGCTCAGGTTGAACAAAACCTTCTGGCTATCCAGACCTAAGCCAGCTGAAACAAACCGTGCCGAATGCTTTGAGCTGCCCAGGGGAGATCACTCGAATGAAATCCCCTTTTTCTCTGTGAATGCACGAGGCAGGCAGACACAATCAGTGCCTCAGTCCTGGTACCTCAGTCCTGACCCCTCTCAAGCTGCCAGTGTAATATGGTTTTGCTGAGTCTACCCCACTCATATTACTTGTGACTTGAGCCAGATTCACACCATGGATGTGAGGACCAGGTGAATGAGTCGGCTGCACCATCTAGCACTGGACTAATTATTCCTTTGTAAACAGCTCAGTTTTACTTGGTTTGCATCTTCATCCTTTTTGTGGTGTTTGCAAAATGTTTTTAGAATTGGGATCCTAATGCACTGATCATGTGTGTCTGTCTGTCACACTCTCTGCATGGTGAACATGCCTTGAATTATCACCACTTCATTTAAGACTCCTAGCCTCCTATAAACCTTTCATATAAAATCCATTAAACTGTTTTCAATACAAGAGATAGCTCTGAGGGTCATGAAGCATGCCCACTGTTTGACAGTCAGTGCATACAATGTATAGGATGCTTTATGCTATCTGGTCCTGATGGAATTTACTGTAACAATGGCAGCTCAGAACTCTGATCTGGCCTTGCCCAGCCATTCATTCATTCTGCTCCCAAATCCTTGATCACTGCCGATCTTGAAAATGGCAACACATGCTTTAATTAAAACAGTGGCGGGACTGGTGCTATATAAATGAATGTGAGTACCAGTGTACTAGATGTTCTAGCAATGATCAAATGCTGTCAAAGGCAGCCAAGAAATACATACAGGTAATGCAGAAGGAAGGCTAAAGCTTGAGTCTATAATGAAATAATGTAGGTATATTAAATCTAATGTTAACTGTCTGAATATTATTACACACAAGACACTGATGAATAGACCACAGTGTCCTTGTGAGGGAATGGTCATTCCACCCCCCCCCCCCCCCCCAATATTATTCCTTGCTGCTTTCATCCAAATGGAAGGAATGACATTATTCCACAATGGATCAACACTCATGTTCCTCCAGGATTCACGCCAGCTGCTTTCCATTGAAGTGAATCCATACTGATCTAGATCGGAAAAATTCAGTGGAAAAATTTAACACTGCCCCCCAGCTTGTGAGCATGGGGCAATCAGGGGGCCGGTCAGGGGGCTTCTTCAAAACACGAGCCAGCTTCTGTCAGGACAGAAGAGATTTTCCATCGCTGTATTAATCAGGATTATCAAGCTCCTGGTGAGAACAGGGTAGAGCAGGGGTGGCCACAGTCTCCCCTTCCACTCCTGGTCTTTGTTCCAGCCCTGTTCTAAATTGTTTAATTGAACCAATTAAACCTCCATCCAGACCCTGAAGCAGGTTATTTACCAGTTAAACAAACAAAGTGGAATGGACTGTCAGGAACAAAGGTTTGTTCAATCTCTTAAGCAATGTCACACGTTTATATTGGAAAGCCCTCGCAATAAGCTTTGAAATGTTTTAATGTCAAAAAGCAAACACTGTACATGGCAAACGTGCGTGGCCATGTTCATACGCGCGGTGCTTATATTGTTAAAACAATGAAGTGTTCTTGTGTGATTGCCACCTGTATTGCTCATATTTCTGCTCCATTTGATTTGCCCAAGCAATGGATTGACTTTTGCCTACAAATGATGCAATGTAAGGTCATTTACGTCAATGTGACCAAGTGCGGCGCAGATAGAGTGCCTGCCAACAAATACTTCTTAAAGGTAATTACTTGGAAAATACGAGTATTGGCTCAGCCCTGATTCTAATCCAGCCCTCCTGAGAGGAACACTGTGAGAAGCTAGTATAGACTGTGTTAAGTCAGTCTTGGCCCCAGAAAGAAATGCCATAGGTAGGAGAATAGACACAGGAAACCTGTCTAGGAATGCTAGGTTTAGAAAAACACAATTATCGGGAAAGACCCTTTACTGAAAAACACACGCATTTGTCGTCTGTTTAAATGTGCTAAACCTCATGTAATCACTCCAGCTCAAGGTAAGGAGAAGTGGTCCTCTATATTTCAATATACAGGATCCACTCACTCAAAAAAAACATTCCCATGGTCCCCTCATTTCCCAGAAAAAAACTCCCATTTGCCTCGAATAGTGTATTTCCATTTTTCAAGCTGGAATAGATATTAGCCTCCTGTGTTCAATTACCTACATTTTTAAACTCGTAACATTTTTTTTTGTCTAGTTTGCTTGTTTTCTTCTTCAGTGAGGAACGTTTTTTTACTTTAGCAAGAGGAACAGATGTTGTCAGCAACTCTTTCATCAGAAAGCTGTTGTAGCACAGTCTGGTACAACACTGTTCTGCCCTCAATCCTATAGATATTTAGTTCCCATTTGAAGCAGATGCCTGGGCTAGGGAGCTGTACTCCATGTGTAATGCTTTCCATTGAGAATTCTGTCAGCCAATCAAAAGCAAGAACTCCCTGAGTTCTGCTTCTCTCCAGGAGGTCACATGGCAGGCCAGTGGTGAAGCTGCCGTCAGTCAGGAGTCACGCACCCTCCCAGGCTGGTCCCAGCCTAACAACTTAGGATCACGCGAAGCCCAGCTATGAGTGACACAAAGGGCGCTGGAGTTTATGTTTTCTGTGGTTGAAAATAAAAATAAAAAAAATGACCCAAATGATTCCCGACACCTCTGTGCGAGCTTGTTAGGAGCGGAGAATTTTCCAAACAGCTGTGTCCAATAAAAGTTATAAATAAAAGCAGTGGCTGGTAAGGACGCCTTATCACGCGGGACTCCACTAGCTTTTCTTATTTTTGCCCTGTTGCTGGTAGTGAAGCCTTAATATACCCCATTAGCTCAAAGTGTTTCTATTCATGTAGCAGTCACTGGCTTGGCTTATTTTGAAGATGCTTATACAACGGAGCACCTTTTGTATGACACTTGTTTCCATAGATCTGTTCTAATTTAGGAGCAGTGACCAACTTAAACCCCCTGTGAAGGGGTTATAGTGGAGGTGGTCATCTATACACACATCGCTTCACACGTTCCTCCATATATCGGGAGAACCACTTATCCAGTTGTCATGAAACTTGGTATTAACACTGTTTAGTTTCAATTATTGATAATATCAGACTCTGGAGACGTCTGTGTGTCTGCTCCTCCATTATTTAGGATTCAGAGTATGTTACTGAATTGTTAAGAACATCTAACCGATCATACAAGTCTGTACCTCTGATTGCAGCTCCACCGAACTCTCAGCTAGCCAGAGAGGCAGTCTAGCTCTGCAGTTCGGACTGGGTCTCCCACTACCCAGAACCTCTTTACATTGCTCCCCAGCGTTCCCTCAAAACCCAGGTTCGAAGTCTCCAGCATCTGCTTTCCATTACAGTTCAAATTATCCTCAGCTGAACCGCATGGAAAATCTGACACAGGCCAAAGGAATGTAAATAGAGAACAATGGGAACTCCATTTATTTTCCTAAAAGGCCTGGCTTAACCGAATTCAATTCTGTCGTTCTTACTTAGGTTTCCCCGTTTATTTGGCTTTGGGTTAGGTCTCAGGTAGTTCTCCAGGGAATTTTTTTTTCCTTAAAAAATATGCTTGTGTTACATCTACCCTCACGCTATCCAAACCAGAAGCCGTCATCACTTTGCTTGAGCGCTTGATCAAGAAAGCTGAAGTTTTGATACCAGCTGAGCAAGGTGGGGTTGGCAGGGTTAAAAAAACAAAAACCCAGTCAAGTACAAACCCAACATTGCATTTTTAACCCCGTAGTAAATTGTGTGTCCTCTATGAGTAGCACTGATAATACTGTGTGCAACAGTGTCTGGTAGAAGCCATGTTGCCTCAAAATTTTTTTAAAGGTAACTGAGTTGATAAAAAGAAAACACTATGGCTACTCCAGCCAGTTGCCCTTCTAGTTCTTTAGAATAAATGACTTTGCAGATTAAGTACGTCAAAACTGCTTCTTAGTTCTTTCACTGTAACCCTAATTACAGTGAAACAGAAGAAAGTGTAGGTGCAGTTGTTTCTGTTTTTGACAGGCAGTACCATGTGGTCTGTAGGCTGCACGGTCACGGAAAGTCACACTAATAGCCTCAGTTTGGGGGCCAGTGGAAAAGGTCTTGTTTTGGATCCTTGCTGACGTCAGGAGCGGAGGTGATGGCTCAAAGAGTGTTATAAATATGCTGAAATGTTGTGAATGAGCCAGGATTATTCTTCAGTGATGGGGTTTCCTCTTGGGTCCTGGCTGCGAATCAGGTGTAAAATTATCACACTGTTGCTTAGTTTTAATAGGCCGTTTTCTATTGGGTGCTAAAAATGACTAACTGTAATTAAACGAGATGTATCCAAGACCCCAGTACTCACCCTGGCTCCTACCTCACTAAGTTTTATTAGTATCTTGAGAAGTTATCCCAATATTATTAAAAGTTATTATTAGAAGTTATCCCAATATATTGCGACAAAGGCAACACGGGACGCAGCAAAGGTAATGGAGGGTGTTCTGGAGCACTTTAGCATCCTTTTCCAAAACTTAATTTGCTTACCTAATCTAGGTTTTAAATACCGCTTATCCAATTCTCATTAAACTACTCATTCCCAAGTATTGTTCTATACTATGCTGTACTGGGCATATATGTTATAGTCATCAACATTTTCTTTTGGTTGAGTTTTTCAGCTGTTGGAAACAAGGTTCCTAGACACCTGTTAAAAGGTTTACTGTGGTCAACTTGAACAGTTTTGCAATTTCCCATTCTCTTCCCGTGCTAATAAGAACATGCTTTATCAACTCTGTTGCTTTAGCAGGATTTCACTATGCCTTGATTGTACAGGGCAAATCAACCCACAGCTATGTTGAACACAAAACCATTTGCAACTTGTAGGGGCGGTTTGGTTTGGGGAGAGGATGGCGTGTAATGGAAACGCACACATTTGAAAACATGCCCTCCAGACCCCATCCTGACCCCCACCAGGGCTTGTGCGACAGGATAAGCAGGTCGTGGAGTTGGAACGCAGGTGGCACAGCGGGTTCCTTCCTCCTTGCATAACCATCAAGCTAATTACTGCCCAGGGAACAGCCTAGCACCCACTCACTCAAACTGCTTTCAGGCTGAATTCATTTGATTAGTGCTTCTTGAATTCTTACCCAACTAGTTTTTTTTTTTTTTTTTTTTTTTTTAAAGAGACAATTAAGAAAACAGGATTAAAGGCTGGCTTCACTGAAGTAGCAAAGTATTAAAGCTGGAGATGCACTCCCTTTGCAAGTTGGTTCCAAGTATCATTTTAAATAAATCAATAAAGTCCAGCCAAAACAGGGTTATGCATGTTCAAGTCAGCCTGTCTGAATGTCTAGTGAAATCCAAACCATGAAGGGATTTTTTTTGTTATTGGCTGAGCAGGTAGAAACTACAGCATACAGTAAGAAGGCACTATTGGAGAAGAACTATTCAGAATCATTACAAACACCATACAACAGTAAGGGACGGTACCAAACAATTCAAATCAGCTAGTTGCTCACTCTTTATCAGGCTTCCTATTATGTTTCGGGTCTATTTGACCCTGCAGAGGTTCACACTTTGCACAGATTTTTTTCACCATGGCATTTTATGACTTTTCCTAACTCGGAGTTATGAACATGGACACAGATTTTTAGATTTTCCTTGGACTGGTTATGTACACACAGTATGATGGTTGTTGGCCAATGCAACGATAAAAAATGTGCAACTTGGCACAAGTGGGATTCAGTCTGGCAAGCACACTAGCACCACCTAATGTCTCTGTAATCACATTTGCCTTGTTGACACCCTGTAGTTCTCTCAGCGTAGTGCCTTGCCCATAAAAACAGGTATGGCATAGCAACGGTATGACTCATCCCCATTAATGCGATTCAAATCTTCAGACTTGAAAAAAACAACCAAAGAGCCAAAAATCAATCTGCTGCAGGCTTTTAGATTGAGTATAATAGTGGTAGGTTTAACCAAATGGATATATGCATGAGTATGCAATACACACTGTAATTGCAGTGCCTGCAACGCAGAATACACCTCAAAGTATTCAGCTCAAATGCTTGCAAGACTGATGTTTGAGGGGTTTTAAAGTGATACAGTACAGGTGTAATCTCGCACCACTAAAATGTACCTGTTGTCTTGATTCAGACTTGGAAAATAGACCTTTTCTACAGCTGTGGAAGAAAATGTCCTCTGTTGAGATATACATACAGCAACAGTGACAACTAGTGGACAACTCAGCATTGGTTTCTTTTAAGTGTGCTTCTGCTGATTTGGCTTACTGGAAATCAGGAGTGTAAGCAAGTTCCTTATTTTACTTCTGTCCAGTTTGTCATTCTGTCAATGGTGTTGCTACACTGATCATAGCTTTCAGGAGACATTCAACAGAGCTGGCACTTTCAGCATGAACTTATAACGCAACAACCTTCCTGAAAATCAAAAAAGGTTTTTGTCAACCATGAATCAGCCTACACCTTTAAGTATTAAAACATAATTTCAGTCCAGAAGGCAAGGTTGACTTGCGGTGGCAATGAGAGACGGTAAACACTCTGAGAGTGCATAGTGTGCCATGTACCAACTCCAGTTTACAAGAATGAGTGCTCATGATCGGAGGGCTTGCATACACATACAGGGTGGAGAGAAAGAGATAAGCAGCCTGTCAGACATTTATATCACTTTACTCTTCTAATATTCTACCAGAATAAAAAAAAAAAGATCATAATGACAAGAATACATTAGGAGTACCACCTTCAAAAACAGTCTTCTTTGCTTCCGTGAATGGAGTACTTCAGCTTCTGAAATCGTTTAGTTCATGGTACTTTTTTGTTGTTGCTGGTTGACACAAGACATAAAAATAAGCAAACGAAACAACGCAATCTAACAGCTTAAGTCAGATAAGACATGCCAGTTAAAAGCAGATTTACAACCCATACACTTGTTAACTGCAAAGAGCAAGCAAAGTGAAAGCATACAAAGCTTAGCAGCTCTCTGGGTCAATTAAATCAAGGCTAGATTTTTTTTCTTCGTATGTCTCATTGGCAATACATCACCCTTACAAGTATAAATCGTTTTTTATACTGTGGTTAAAATTTCAGACTTCATTTTATCCAAACACAACACTATGATTTAACTTCCTGTTCTAACCCCTTCCTCACAGGACAAACCTAAACACAAAACACGTCTCCTCAAAACTTACAGTGCGGTAGCAGGACAAGTGACAAAATCTGGAAAATTAAAGTCCAGTCCAATGAGAGAGGAGCTGTGGTTTTTACAGTCTTGGGTTTTTGCCTCTAAACATTAACCAATTTGTCTTTTGCACTCCAAAACATGCCATTCTCCCAGGAGTCTGAACCGAAAAGGAAACAACTGGCAATTGTGAAGATCTACTAAAATTTGAATGTATGCAGTCATGGATAAAATTATAGCTCACATATAATAACTTTTGTTCAAAACACACTGAAAGTACATGTTAGTGTTATTGCAGTAAATATTACAGTAATCAGAAACAGAGGGGGGGTAAAGTTATAGAATTACACAAATATATTTGTCCATTAAGTTATAAATACTGTTTCCATATGTCTTGACAGAAATCTCTAACTATGTTGCTAAAGGAACTCCAGTGGAAGCGTGCACCTTCTCTATCTGAGAAGGTCAAGTCCATTCCCTGCCAGTGCAGCATGGAAATTCCTCCCCCTGGTAAAACCAGGATCAAGGACAATGAAAATGTGGGATGCTCAATTCGTGACTTGCCAGATGATTAAGCCCAGAACCACGCCGACCAAGGACAGGACCATAGCCAGAATACAGATCTTCTTCCGAGACTTTTGCTGAAAGACAGAAAGGGGATATGCTTCAGAAACTCAACAGCAGAGGTTTCTGGCCGTTATGTCGAATGGAATGCTTGAACATCAAACGCTGGGAGTCAGAAAGACCTTTTGAAAGAGGCTTGTCCCTTGCTAGCCCATCAACCTACCCAGTAAACTATTACACCATATTTATTATCACTGAATCCCAGCAGGTCAAGTAAGTAACCTTTTTAGTTTAATTACAGCAGGCTGTAAAACAGCTGTTGCCAACCTTCTTGCCTCAGGGTTGGGCCATTCCACCTCAAGTGGGCCAAGAGGGGTTTCTCATCCTCTGAAGTCAATGATATGTCAATTATTTTATTTATCATCCTCAACATGGAGACAAATGTGGTTCTTCTTTTGCATGCACGCAACACCTTTCCTAGAGCTCTCCATTTTATGTGGTTTATATAAAATCCTCAACCACAAACAGAGGAAACATCTCCCCTGGATTAGGTCCACTTGAGCTGGTACTTCTGTTTCACAGAAGGATTCAGCTGCGCTCAGCTTCAATGAGCTACTAGCTTACTGTGTTTTACTTCAAACATCTACCTAGATTTTACTTGCTATTCTCCAGGGTGCGAGAACTCAGTTTAGTCCTGCTTCTGCACCTTTTCAGTCTTGTGGTGTTTGCAATAAAGGCACTGTACAGAATTGCATTGCTGTGTAAATGCCAGTCTGACTGAGAGCACAGCACAGAGTCTCTACCTGGTAGTACGATGCCCGCTGTAACTGTTCCGTTCCCCTCTCCACGTGCACCTCTGCGCTCTCCACATTCGCCTCAATACTGTCTGTGGATCAACACACATAGCGTTAACATAACCAGATCATAACGGCCAGACTTCCTTTATACAGTGAGGCCTCTTGTTCACAGAGTCATGTGAAAACATAGTGCCGCTACTGGTCATAATTTAAAATGATACAACCAACATGCTCCACTGTGAGGAATTATGTTTCTTAGAAATGCATTCTAATAATAAATTTAATAGCAACAACCCCCAAGGAACTTGAAGAGCAAAAAAACAAAACAAAAAAAAACAAAACGTACCGATCATTTCTCCTTGGTCATGAATCATCACGGCTAAATCTTTAAAAATCTGGTTCACATCCATTATATCAGACTGAAAACAGACAAAGAGAAAAGTTTGAGGTCAGCGTGGGTGTTATGTACACATATCCGAATGAACCCTGTCAAGGTTGGGTTTTTTTTTCTGATATTTTGATCCAAGTTCAGTAGCTGCTCTTCCGCTCTAGATTCCTACCATTGACCAATGAAGGCCGGCCAAGGCTAGACCAGCCGGTGTCTTTATGCAAGAGCCAGCACCATCTAGAGTTGAGTTGTTTATTGCCAGCAACATTGAAAAGAAGCTTGATCACTCGATTGTGTTGGCCCTTTGGCTGTTCTAAGCTTATGTATGTCTATTGCAGGCAACTATACACAACAGCAATAAATGCAATGAGAACCACTCAGAACGACAGCTAACATCAGGGGGTGTTGAGTTCCCTTGGGCGCATGGTTAGGTATGTGAGAAAGACCCAGCTCAGAAAGAGCTCTGTACCTCGAGTTGCCGGATAGCAGTCTCCCTCTCTTTGATGAGCTCCAAGTCTTCCTCAGTGACAGCAGCATCCTCCTCCTGCGCCTGAGTCTGTGCCCAGTCATCGTTACTGCAGGGAGAGAGAGTTACTGTCAGTACACAAACCACTCTGCTCACAACAGAGCTTTATTTAGCTCACCAAGCTAATAAATGTAGATGAACACTACCGTGATTGAGCCAGACAGGGTAAGCAACTCATTGGGAATACTGGTTTCAACTAAAGTCTCGACGTACCTTTCAAATGACACAAGCGGCTCATCTTTGTGCAATTCACTTGCCTGTAGGAGAAAAGAAAGGAAGACAATGCAGTCGTTTAACCCAAATGACTTATTTCAGTGCATTCTGTTCACCACTGTACTACTTATTGTGTTTCTTTTTCTCCTCACTGCCTTTAATTATATGCTTGTCTTATTTTATTTCTGCGTGACATATATGGCTTTATGAGCTACTTTGGAATCTTGTTAAATGCCATGCAAAAGGGTTTATTAAAAATAGAACCTAACCCTAACCTTGTATTTAGGGCTTCTGTTTTTCGGTTTGTATTAATTGTAATTTTCAGTGCTTATTTTTAGCTATTTTCTAGTTTTATGTAAACCTTTTTTCCCCAGGGCTTTGTATCTTAGTAACTCGACAGTACTTGCACACTTTGCTGTCTTCCACAACAAAATCCCTCTGGTCACAGGCACATTCTTCTGGCGTTTTTGTGTGGAGGCATTTTTGTACATTTCACCACAATTCTGTTTTAAATCCTCCGTACCTTAACTGTAATAAGGCTTTAAATCCTGCTAACAAGCCTCCATTCCTGACTGTAATCCCGTTTTAAATCTCGCAAGTGGAGTCTCCAATAGAAATGTAGGAATGTGCTGCCACTCAGTAGTTGGGGCGGATTTAAAGTATTCAGAACGAATCAATATCAGATACGTCAGGAAGGCGGGACATTGCCCAGCAGCACTGGGAAATGTATTTCTTATTATTTTTTGTGGTAGGTTTTATTTTTTAATTGGAAAAGGATAATGTCAGTGTGAATTGATTAACCATTTCCATTGTTTCATGACTATCCATCGATTTCATTTTTTTTGTATCAGGGGGTGTTTTATTGGTTAAAACCGAAAATCAGAAGCCCTACTTATATTGAAGCTATGGTTGAGCTTTTAAAATCTACATGCATCATATTCACTGAGCTGTGTAACACAAACTATATGAAAGCAAAGTGGAGCCAGTGGTCTCTTCCCTCACCGAGAGGCGGGACCCTGCCCTGGCTCTGGCTACTGTCTCCTTCCCCTTCTCCGCCGCTCGTCGCTGCACCGCCTGGAAGTTATTGAGCGCCGCGGAGAAATCGTTCATGAGACGCTCCTTCTGGATCTTCTGCAGCCTCTGAAACACACGGGGGAGCACACTGGCACGACGTCATGCAAACACAAACGATTCTTCAAACCTTTCAAGCACATTGTAACCCTTTGGAAAGTTTGCCACTCTATTTCTGCAGTTTCATCCATGGCTATATTATGCATTTACCATAGCTTACCCTGGTTTGCCATTAATATGTAAGCTTCACGACTCCATGTGGGGCATGAATTACAGAGCTCATGCACATCACAGCTACACTGGAACCCTGTTACCCATCACATGTGATTTTTAATATGCCCCTCCAGCCAGACAATGCAGGGACCAGCACAATGAGGCTCCACACTAACCTGCTCTGAAGGGGACAGGGGCAGCGGCAGGGAGCCCAGCTCCTTCAGGTGTCTGTTGGTCTCCTTGGCCAGCTGGTTTGTGTAGTGCTGCAGCTGATGTCTGAGAACACAAAGGCCAGAGTTCTTCCTCAGAAAATTTTGAGGAAGTCAAATGTTTGCACCCACTTCCCCTATTTTGGTTTTCCCCTACTTTTTTTAAAATTTTAAACAAAGCCTGTATCATGCAGAAGTAGGTGACCATGGATTAGATGACAATACAATGCAAGTTTCTGAATATCTACACCAGAGTTCTTGATCTCCACGGCTTTTACTTTGCAGCCTCAATTGAACATTGTTGATCAGTTAATCACCCTGATGCCTTACTTGGAACATCACATATAAATTATATTTCTAGCACATGCACATTTTCACTTGTATTTAATGGCTTCTGTAAAGAGTTCATTTTTCTGATTTTTAACAACATTTCTTCAATGCATTGCTTATTATCCATGGCTTATGTCTACTATTCCAGTATTATGTCTAGAAGTCTGAATAACTACTTGTAACAAAATGTACATGCAAACTAAGGGCATGCATGAAATGAAGGCACGGTTGTGATACTCTGAAGAACCTCTGGATTCTGTTCCCTACAGGCTCATACTCACAGCCTGTCCTGCAGATCACTGTTATCCTGCTTTGTTCCCAGCTGGCTCACCATGCTCTTGACCTGAGCAGCTGTTTGACAAAAGAAAAAACAGATATTAATTTAAATCACACTTCAGACACCATAATAACCTAATTGAGGCGACAAAGCATCTGGTTTTGCAGGAGGGTCCTGGGGACTGCAGCTCTGGTTACAATCACCATTCAGTCACACAATGCATGCACAACCAAATGAACGACATGCACATTTAAATGCATGCCACAGACCAGTGAAAACACTTGTAGACAGAGCTCACAGAACTGCTGCACCATGCTTTCTGTGTGAGTCTATATCTAAACAGCATGCCTGTTATCTGAATGGTTATCTAACCCAAGTCGTGGATTACTGTTCCGATGTAGAATTGCTGGAAATGTAATGTGTCATGGGTCTCTAAGCTATGGAGAGTGATCTGATCTCTGAAAAGCTACACAATATTGGGCCTGGTCAGAAAGACAATGAGGGACCAATGGGTGGACTCTTCCCTCCAAGCTAATCCTATGCAATGCTTCCCCTACCTCACAGCATTCAGACCAAGTTCTGAAAACCACAATAAATATTTAACAATCCAAATCAATGTTAAGTGAAGCTGTTGTTATTTTCAGTTACAATCATAGAGACCGTTAACAGATGCAGCCAGATTCGATACTGTTCAACGCTGTACTGAACTGTTTGTTCAAAGCGATCTCTCTATTCTCAAATACAGGTTGCAGTTCTTCAGGTCACTACTAGAAACCACAACCTGTTGTCACCTGCTCTGATCTCTCTCTTATCCTTATTCATTTACTAGTTTTGATTGTAGATAGGTTTCTAAGGTGACCTTGCAGGCTGGTGGGAATCCACACAGAAACTGAAGCGTTCCAACATGTAATCCAATAAACAGGAGCCTTCACCTGTAGGAAGAGACTGTATAAGGGTTTACCCCAAGTTTCGATTTCAATTGGAAAGACCAGCCAGTCTCACTAGTGCATCTTCTGATAGAAAGAGTTTTAATAACCCTACGAGATTTTCAAACAACGGGAATTTGCGGGGTTTATAAGGTATAGAGCTCTTTTTAAGACTTTCCACTTAAGCGATGCTACAAGCTTTGTGTGTGTTTTATTATAAGGAATGCCCATGGTTAGTGGCTGAAACTGCACTCACTGTTGTGCGTGACTTTCTGGATGTTGGAGCTGCATATCTGGATGAGAACGTTGAAGTCCCGGGGCTGGGAGCGATAGCTGTCTGCTTTCCCGTACGACATGGCGGCAGCGCGAGGCCAGGGACCTTCCAACAGAGAAGAAGGAGGAGGAGGAGGAGGAGGAGGAGGAGAAGGAAAGCGAGAAAGAACTTCACCGATCACCAGCTTCTCTGCAACACCTGCAACAGAAGAAGCAATCAGAAACCCTCTCCTGGTTACAAAGCCATATTCCAAGGTGTTTTTATTGTATTTATTAAGGGCAAGGAGTAGGTCAGTACCATACATCTCCCGCTACTGCTGCCAATTCAAAATAACAGGATGAAATGAGTGCGTAGAAAGATACATTACAATTTAATAAAAGGTTTTTGCAGCTGTATGCAAAAATGGAAGTGCGATATACAGACAGACAGACAGACACCTCTATATCTCCACCCCAGAATCCTACACTGGCAATAACTTATCTGTCCTCCCCCACCTCCTTAAACACAAATGTAAATATTATGCTTAATGTTTGTTTGTTGTTATGTGCAGCTTCAGTTGCGACCTTGGTAGGTTTTATGAAATCAGTTTTAACGGACCTGCTTCTGAATCTGATCTGACTTTGATTTGAACTTGGACACTGATTATCAATGATTAGTGAAAGCAATGTGTTAACACTTAACTGCTGTTAACCATTATTAATCCTGATGGTAAGGCCTTCTGCGAACTACTAAAAATGACAATATTAGATGGCATTCCCAAGTCATTTTTCTTTTATCTTTTCTTTCATACTCGTTTCTATCACAAAGCGGCTGTTTCAATAAAGAAGAGCGGCAGTTAAAACAGTCTCGCTGCTTGTTTATTTACATTGGTTTTGGGAATCACAATTTAGCAGGAAGCAAGCCCGACTCTCACACCGCGCTTGCGCACTTTCGGCTGCTCCATACATTCAATACAGACGCAGTATCTGGCAGCAGAAATGCTCCACCCTGAACCTTAAAATAATCACCCAGTGCGTACTGCAGCAACACAATCACATACAAGAGATTAAAAACGTGAATACATCTCGGCGATATTAATTACAACATGACCACAGCACCTACGTCAATTATAATTCATTTATATACATAAGTCATTATTTTAGGAAGCCTTACCCTTAATACCAGTGTTAATTTGTAATGCATTCGTTTAAATTCAATAACAGCGATGCAAACCTCCATTTTCAGGTCTTGTTATGCTTTGGCGTGGATTTCTTGAGACAGTTCACATGACGTTAATTAATGTACCGCTAACACTAAGCCAGGACTCGGTTCCCTTATAACTGGAACGAACAGGCATGTCAGATGGCTGTGTCACTACTAAAATAATTACCACGTTAATACAATAAAATAAATAGTACAGTTATCATCTCTCTACTGTATATTATAAATAATTCACACGTACAATTCCAAATCGATGACATAACGTACTGATCAGCGAATACATTTCCTGCTTTCCTTCTCCCGACGTTTTCGTCCCTGCTTCTAAACTGTCAGAAATATAGAATATAAATTAAATATGTCGCCTTTTACTTACAGTCCACAGCATTGTGTTTAAGCACCGTACGTTCACGGTTTGTTTATAAAACGTAACGGCAGATTTATTTAGCTTGTTAACATGGATAGTTTCAGCAATTTGAAATCAAAAATCGGAAAATGTTACAGTAATACGTGGCTAATACAGCAATTACTTTAATGTACATGTCTTACCTGTTCTTGCGGCTCCTTTTCTGTGTCAGGAATCTGTTTCCCTCTTTCCAAATCGACAGATAAAACGTCACATAACCCCGTGATACAGCCCTGATGTCATTTCCACGGGCCAGCCACGTTGCACTACCATAAGAAGAAGTATGATGTCATTATATATTCGTAAATAACAGTATATGCAGAGTGCCACGAAAATGATTCTCAATCTAGTTTTTTTTAATCATGTATAACAGATATTTAAAATAAGGTTCTGCCTTTTATTTGATCACAGTATTTCAATGCAGGCACAGCAGTTGCTATATATTTGCTGTTACTGAAGCAATTGGAGACTGAATGAAACAGAACCCCTTTGTGATCAAATTTCTCATCCTTCCTGGGCTTGATGAACCCTCTGCCTCTTGTGACATTCACACAGTTGAGAATAGCTGACTCTGCAGCACGCACTGTGGTCACCCAGATAAAGCGCTAATTGACTGCTAGATTTACTGAATTACTTCCAATGTGGTGCACAAGAAATGTGCCAAAAGTTAACAATTCCATTAGAAAAGATAACTTTCTCTGCACAATTAAACTAGGACAATATTTGTATATCAAAACTCTCTTGCCAAACCATACTAGATGGCATCACTAATACAATAGGACTTACTATGCCCTTATAACAATTTGAAAAAAGCTAACAGGTAGCAACATGTACTATAAATCACAGGTTAGCAGACTTTTACCCCTTGGTTCATTCATTCTTCCCAGTATTGAAAACTGGGTTGTTGTGAAGTGTAGCAAAGTACATTACCCAGACTTGATAAGTAGAAGCAATGCTAAAGCTTGCTAAAGAGACCAAACCAAATTGTATTGAAGATACACTTCAAGTTTTTATTTTTTTATGGTAAAAAAGTGTTGTCAATGAAATGCATTTCATTAAAACCAGTCCAGTCACACAGCTAAATGATCGCTTTAGGTAGCCACAAGCACAGGGTGTCAATGCTTATGTAGACATCAACGGTGTGCCTGGGAATGGTGCATGGAATCACTCTTTCAAACACAGAGAGGCTATATTGACTGGGAGCCAGGAATGCATGTGTAGAGCGAAGAGGGTGATCAAATCTATACTGTATACAGCAACCCTGTTATCTGTTCATGGAATTGCAGATCGGATTCATTTCTTTAAAGTACCGCTATAAAATATCAAGAGAATTACATTGATGGGATCTAGCATGGCAACCTTTTCTCTGTTCTCTCTCCTGCTTTTTTTTTTTTTTTTTGGGGGGGGGGGGGGGGGGGGGGGGGGTTCTGTTTAAAGAAAGTCAACAGAATAAAATAACCCTTACACACATACCATTGCCGTTTTGGGGCTCGATGTGAATTTATATTTTACAGACAACAAAAAGAAAACTGGGTAATAATATATACAGCATAATATATATATTTTAAATAAAAACACAAAAGTTCCAAAATACTCTGTTAATTTACCCAGGATAACCCCCAAAAACTGACATATTAACGGAAGTCCTTTTCGACCCCCCCCCAGCAATATATAGAAGGGATTGAAAAGTTGAATCCCTTGGCTGACAGTTCTTGAATTTAAACAATAGTCAACATAGTTCTTCAAATCATTTAAAAAGACAAAGTGTTCAGAACAGTGAAGTGTGTCCTCTCTGCTGTTGAATGCAGATTGTCTGATTAATGCACATCACTCCTCCAATGAAACAAAGCCTACAGCGAAGCCGGGATTTCTGAAGACACAGTGTCCAAAGGCTGCCAGTGACAGTCCATTAGTGCGTCATACAGCTCCTCGCTTTGCTCCATAAACTGCCGGTTGGCTTCTTCAACATCAATCTGGGGGGTTGGATCTGCAATGTAGGAGGACAGGATCAGCTGGGGAAGTTAGCAGCCCTTTCAAGAGTAAAATGAGATGGTTTGTTGTCTATTAAGGAACAAACTGCTTTGTGTACAACTAACCTTCAAGGGCATCATCATCTACTTCTTCATAGGACTGCAAAAGAAACAGCATGAAAAGTTAACAAATGTCTAAGCCTCTAAATAAAACACATTACACATTATTCCAACTGCAGTAATTACATCTAAACCTACAGATGTGCTAACCGAGGATATACAAAGATTTTAACGGGTTGTGTTCCTGTCCCCTGCAACTAGACGCACTACAGTACCTTTCTTGTGAGTAACATCACATGCAGACACTGCAAGAACCAATGCAGTGGTAAATAACCACAGTAGTTCATGTATGCATAATCCAAATCTGAAAACAGAAACAATAACCTGCAAACATTACAGTAAATTACTTTTATCGCAATGACTGTTCTTTCTCCTGTCATGATGCCAGGAGGGTGACATCAGATGTGACATCAGATTTTGTATCACTCCACTGTACAGAACCCAGGATTGCAATGTTTTAGAGCTCAGTGCCGAATGCTGTGGCAGCTGCTACTGAGAAACTACACAGGTACTGTACCTGCCCCAGCTGTTTTGGGACATCATCAATTTGGGTTCCAGGAACGATCTGCTCTCCTAGAACACACCTACTTATTTAAACAGTAAGGAGCAGATTTATGAATCTCCTGCATTTAAAAAAAGAGCACATTGCTAAAACATACAGAAATATTTACATATAACTTTACAGATATGGAAGACTGCAAAACCAGCCATTCACACTGGCACAAAAGTCTATGGAAGCTGCCTACCTGCATGGCGCTCTGTGTGTACCCGTACTGGGGATAGCTGTAGCTGTAGCTCCCTGTGTTCTGATCATAGCCCCAGTTAGCGTAGTAATTCTGGTACTGCTGGTACTCCTGGTACTCCTGGTAATACTGATTGTATGGTATTTGGTTGTAGTTGTAGGTTTGGGGATAGCTTGCTACGGGTGGCGCTGGCTTACTCCTAAAAAAAAAAAAAAAACACGAAATTGCACAGAAACATTTAGAAAACAGTCACACGTTCTTTCATAACGTCAGCAAGTTATCTCGCCATCGTAAAATGTGTCTGATGCAGTATATTGCAACAGAATACACAGGGGGACAGCCACGAAGAAATTTACTCCAAAGTGTCATTAACACCCATTGAAATTACAAAACCTGAAAAGCACCAACTTGGAAATGAATGTTAAAGATTGTTAGGCGTTCAATAAGTTGTTTATTTCTAGTAAATTGGCTGGTAATTTGTTTACCTTTATTTTTCTAGTTAGCGTGCCTGTGTCTTAACAAGGGAATGCAATCTGTCGGTTTAGAATGAGAAAAGTCTTTGTTCTTTTCCTAACATGCAAGAGCTGAGGAAAGCCACTTGTCCTACAGTGTTTTTACCATGTTGAAAAACCACGTGCAAATACGCACACTACAGCTTTGTATTTACACAGCCTGGCATCACTCTGTGGAAGCCAGGTTCATTGAGCACATGCCGACAGCTGGCAAAAGCAGCTTCACATATCGGAATCTGTAGTGTAGTACTGTACCTACCTATCCCCATTTACCATCTCCATTTACTGCCAGCTGCCCATCATTTGGGGCCTCTGCCTGCCAGCACACAGAGGAAGAGTGACTTTCTAAGCATTCGTTTCTCAAGAGGAATTCAACTCACGCTTTAGTTACTGCCAGACTTAATCGCAACGGCTTTCCTCCGAGCCCCAATGCTCCCTGGTACTCCTTAAGAACCCGTTTCTGTTCATTTTCATCCATAAACTTCACAAAACCGCAGCCTCTGAAAAAGGAGAACCCCAAAAATGCACAGATTAACATGCAGACACAATTCAAAAGAGTCTGTCACGCACCTCAGACTACATGGACTTTACCATCATCAAACATTTATTCTTGAATAAAAGTGACAACAGACTGAAGAAAGGTTTATTATGATTTGAGTTAGATTAGAGTTAGTGTACAGGTTATATCTAAGCTTGTGTGGTGTAAACAAAAAACACACCTCTGCTTTTATCCTCAGTCAGTTCACTTCTGCTCCTTGTGACATCCTCTTATACAGATGTTCGCCGTCCAATAACCCCTTACACTTATTAATTTCAACAGCCTTATTCCAATCCTTGTGATCAAGTTCAAAGTTACACAATCACTGCTGAATGGCACTTGCTGTGTATTGGACCATCTGTCCGTTCACTCATACAAATGAACAAAATCAAAAAAACTATTTACAAATAAGCACTTCACCATGCATCCCAGGAACTGGAATTCTGAGCTCTCTGGTTTCACTTTACCTGGAGTTGCCATGCTGGTCCAAAACCACCTTCGCTCCCCGGCAAGACACGTATCGCTTCAGGAAAAATTCATAGAGCATCCCATCATCTACTTCAGGAGTCAGATCACCAACAAACAGGGAATACTCGGGGCTGGAGGGGGGCACAGGGCATTAAGTACTGTAGTTTCTTGCATGGGTGGAATTCCCACTGGCCTGTTGCACATCTTTTACTTTTTTATGGATCGATTGATTGACTGACTCTTAGTTCAGTCCTGTTATGAGTTCAAATTAGTACTGCATTTAGATTATTCCAGCCAGCTTAAACTTTATTATGCACCATAATTAGCTGCGTACAACAATAAACAAAAATAATTTAAAAGTTTTCACTTGGGCATCTTTACCTGCTGTCACCCTGCTTTCCATAAGTGGCCCGGTTTAACTTGAATCTTTTAGACTGGGGAAAAAAGAAAATATAAATGTTGTGCTGCACAACCTAACAAAGATAAGAAACCTACCAATGTGCGTGTGTGTGGGGAGCGGGGAGGGATGTGGCACAATTACACATTTACAGATGGGCTAACACTCCACTACTATTAATACAGAGAACACAATACATATTCAGCAGTGAAACTACCCATGTGTATTTATCATTCAAACACCATTGATTCAACACACCATATATAATGTCAAGGAAGTACCAGAATCCGTTGATCTGCACATTCAACACCTTGACTCCTATGTTATTTTTTTATTAGACTGCAGTCAGGCACTGTAACTTACCGGCGTTGCCCCTGGCAGGGGTTTCCCATTGATTTTAAGAAGACATCGCTCTGCTGTTGCTTCATCTGCAAGCTCTACAAAGCAGTAACCAGCTGCTGACCTGAAAACAACAAGAGATAACCATCACGAGCTCAGAAGAACTAGGGCCAGTTTCACAAAGCACTGCTAGCACTTAAAAGGCTGCTAGCTATCAAGCTGTCTTTATGGAAAAAGCAAATTAAAAAAATAAAAAGCAAATAACGCTCCCAGGTTTCAGCATGTATACTTAATTATACATTATTACATGTATATTTTATTGGTAAATAAACCACACACAAAAAAGCACTCCTGAGAACTTACAACCAGTGCTGCAGCAGAAACTTCATAAGCAATGATAACTGTAACACTGTTGGCGATTTAAGTGGGTGGGAGAAAGAGATTCAGGAAGGATGAGAGTACTTCTAGAACAGGTCCCGGACTCTGATTTAACTGGGACAGTGTACTGCAGTTAGCAGCAGCCTTACCCTGTCATCTTGTTTCGAATGATTCGGACTCCCTTGACAAGCTCTCCCATGGTGGCGAAGGCACGGGAGACAAACTTCTCATCCATGTAAGGCTCAAGCTGCAGGGGGAAATAGACACCAGTAAACAAACAAGCAATACTGTTCTTTATATCAAAACTAGGGGTTGAAACCGATAATGGGAGATCACCAGTTAAGCTCCTAGAGCAAATTTAAATTACAGCAGAGATCTGCACACGCTATGTATCACAAGCACAGATATACAAAACCACACATTGTTCCCAACATACTGCGACTGTTGTATCTGCATGCGAACCACACGTTTCCCCTTTCATGAAAAACAAATTCAGACTCACGTTTCCCATCCACAGACTACTCATTCTTGAAAGAGTAACCGTCTTCTATCTTTAAATTAACCAATTACTCAAAAGCAGAAATTTTAAGCAGAACTGGCATCGCTGCAGCTGTCAAAGTTTACTCTCTTAAAAAACACACACACACTTCCCACGCTGCACAGGTCTTCCTGTTGGTATCAAACCGTTGTATATTTTTTACCAAGACTGACACCTGCTGCCTCGGAGGGGAACTGAGCCTTTCTAACGTTTCTAGGTAATGAATATAGTCTAAATAAATCAATAAATACGTTTGTGCATTATAATAGTTCTTCACTTTGTTGTTGCTCGTTCGACAGATAATATGGCGAGTTTGTTCACTAATTAAAAGCTAACTGAGCGGGCCGACCTTTTCAGAATCAGCTCAGCTGTAACCAACAGCAACGGACTGTACACAACAAACATGCGCTTGGGATGAGCGTCGAGAAAAGAAAAAACTGGAATCAAAAGAAAGAAAGAGAATCTAACTATAAATTAAGGTACTGACCACCACAGACAACGTGGATCATTGTTTCAATACAAATGTGTGGTTTTTGACTGGACGGAGGTGAACGCTGGAAACGTTATATTGTATCACCCAACGTTGTTTACTTGTAGCATATGTTTTTCTTTACCATGCTTCACTGTGGTGTGTATATATATATATACCTTGATACTGCATTGCTATGCAAAGTCTTTGTTGTGTCTTTAGAGGCTTTTTGATTTCGTCCGTCCGTACTTTAAATTTCGGGAATTTCTGTTGCTGTCAGGACCCTATGTAATTGCAGACAGGTTAAAAAGTTTGTGTTGTCCACCCCCGCCAAAATCTATTATAGGGTTGTGTTATACAGTGTAATTAAATTGAGGCGACCGGTGGAAAGATTTTGCCCAAGTTTAGTTATTATTATTACTCCGAGGGCGGTAGTTTTCCTTCTATGATTCGAGAGCAGGCCAGTTGACGCTCCTGTTTGTTTACAATGCTTGAAGATTCAGCTGTTGGCACAAAACAAACATGTAAACAAACCTAGAAAGTGCATATTCTTGGTACATTACAGGAAACACAAAACAGTCTGATATTTTCAGCTTTTTAAAAATAAATCATACTACAGCTTTTAATGAATGAATGAATCACCATTTTGTGACTTTTTTTTATTTGACAGTATAAAATGAGCTCTCCGCTCTCCTCCCTGGGAAAGTTCAGAAGGGCACCACTGCCAGAATCACACAATCACAGGTACAGATGTTTATAAGGAAGCTCAGGTTATAGTGGACTGTATGTCAGAGGTTATCAAACGTTTCTGTTTGATTTAGAATAGTGATCCCAGACTGAAAATGGAGGAAAAGGAACATTGATAACAAGCAAGAAAAACTGTACTGCAGCATAAGTAAAAAGTAAATGTATATTATTTGTAATTTCTACATTTCATTTTTTCCTACTTCTTTTCAGGGGGAAGCAAGTCCCCTTTAAACCGAACCCCTACACAGGTAAGGAGTTTTCAATCTTAACAATATCCAGGATAGAAATAAGGCTGCCATTGCATAACAGTTTGATCAGATCCTAGTTTTACTATAAGACACACCTGAGCTTGTTACTTGTACATTGTGGCTCATGAAGCTCCTAGTGAAACCTGGAATGGGTGAAACTGCTGTGCAATAGGAGTCTTATTTTCACCCCTACAATATAATTGCTTTCATACTCCTACAGAATCAGCTCTTGACATTTTTAATGATGTTCAATAATGGGAACATAAGACCCAATTCCCTTAAACTCCTGAGTTATTTTTGTTACGAATAAATGCTTTGATATTCATGAAACTGTGTTAGTCTGTTGCTGGTTGACAGTCTGTTCTGTTCCTGAAATCACACTTGTGTTCATCGTCGTTTTGTTAAGATGATGAAGTTGCTCTGTTGAATGACATGCTAAGTCCAGGGCTGGCCGCACCTTCTGCTGTGGCTTCTGATGGCTCTCCCACTTCCAGGTCAAAGGCCACACTCCATAAAAGCAGCACCAAGGGTAAGCGCATTGTTAAAAAACTTTAGATGCACGAACATTGCATTGTGTACAGCTGTTATGGATTTGAAGTATATTTCTAATGGCAATCGCACTGCGACATCCCCAGGCTCTTCACCCAATGATTTTGAGCTGATGTCTACCATGATGCAGAAACTGACTCAGCTGGAGCAGAGAGCTGCAACCCAAGCCCAGGACATCAAACGAAAGGTATTGTGTTTTATTAAATGATTAAATTGCACCAGCCCAGGACTCTTGAGATGGACCATGCCTGCAAGGATGTCCCAGGAGAACACAGGCTTGTTCATTCACACCAAGCATAAACAAACTGCAACTAAAAAGAGTTGCAGAGCTGAAAACTAACTGCTTTAACAAATCATTCAAAATGTACTTGCTTCTACAGTATGTCTCACATTCCACGGGCAAGAGAACAGGTCCATGAATAGATTTGAAACCTCAATAGGTTGCGGCTTTGATCCTTTTTTTCATACGACAGGATAAAAAGATTGCCGTCCTTGAAGAAAAGTTAAAGATCCTTCAGAAATCAAAAGGTAATGAGACTTTGATAGTGCTTTGGAGGAACAAAATACAAAGCATTAGGGAAAAAGTAGGGAAACGCTATATCCTCTTGCAATGCCTAAATGTTCTGTAATGTACATTCTCATATCTGGACGTGTACTTGAGGATATACTGAGTCTGTTGTGTAAATGTTTTATAAGTCAATCAAGATTTTTTTAAGAATTTCTATATCTTTTTACAAAAAAACGCTGTTCGTATCTCTTTCTGTCTTTTCTATATTGGTGTAGTTTGCATTTAGAAGTGTCAGTCCTTTTTATTTATTGTTTTTTTAGTTTTTCTCTTAGTTATAAAACACCTACAGGAAAACTGGTTGGCAAATTTTTCTGTTTTTGAATGACTACAGGAAAAAAAACTTTTAAATGTATTGAAACTTTGAAACTACACCAATGCAGAAAAAGATGATTAGCAAAGTAACACATTCACCTTTCCCGATTGAAGGAAATGTCTATGTGACATACTAACTTTCGCTCTCACTAGAGGGGACCTCCACTGAGTCGAGCAAGACTGAGGAGATTGAGAGGACATGTCTTCAGCTACAGAACCAGGTGTGGGAGATGGAGGTGAGGCTGGATCTGGGCTATGCAGCTAATGAGGGTATCTTTGTGAAACTAGAAAGTCGATGGCTGATTTCTTCTTAATTTTTTTATTCCTTCCCCCTTTTTATGATGGTTTCTGAAGAGCGGCTCTTAAACAGATCCTTAATCCAGAAACTAATAAAGTAAAAAAAAAACTGCACACTTACAGAGTAATTGCAGTAAGACCATCTCATAATGATTGCAGACTTCCTAAAAGGCTGCAGTAAAAAGAAGTGGCTTGAAGCTACTGCTGCAAAACTGGCTGGTGAATGTTCTGTTTTTAACAGCAATTTCTGAACGACTACGGGATGGTTTGGATCGGAGACAAAAGGGAGCGCCGTGATGTTTACCCACAGGAAGAGGACGAGCGCAGAGAGAAAGCGCATAGCAGCAGCAGCCAGCACCTGTGGCAGCCAGGTAAGCCGCTTCTCTCTAAAAGTTAAACTGCTGTTGCTTTTTATTTATTAACCCTCATGCTTCTAAACATATCATTAATCTCAGTGTCTTTTTAGCATTTTCAGAAAGCAGATCCTTGTTAACCCTCAATGAAACTATGTGAAAAAGATGTTTTTGAATTGTATACATACCAGACTGATGATAATGTCACGGGTGCATGTTCTTCAAAAAAGTACAATAGTGAGTCGCTGGGGACTAATGTTAACTTTTGTGAGTGCTTGTAGTAATAGGCCAGCATAGTCAAAAACAGATACAGTATGGTAGTAAATCCATAGGAAAATGTGCAGATTTGCAGTACAATGTTAAACATTTATAGTGGTGCTGGGAACAGAATGTTTTTCTGGGATGATTGCCTATATTTTTAGGGTCTGAAACTTTCCCTCAAACCCTTTTATTTAAGTAGCAATAGGTCTCCTAATGGTGTGTCCTGTAATAGGATACACAGGAGAACAATTAGCATGTGTGAATATGTATGTCACTCTGTTATATATATATATATATTTACTTATGTAAATCAAAATGACTGTGTATATATCTTAGAATAGTTTTCTACTTTAAGTCAGTATAAAACATTTGAATGGATTTATTAAATAATTGTTTTTTGTACCTAATCGTAACCTGTTACTAACAATAATAATGCATTTCTGCATTATTATTATTATTATTTATTATTATTATTATTTATTATTATTATTAATTGGTCATTTAGACTTGGGGTGAACAAGGCATCACAACTGATGCACCTGAGTCACCTCGGTTTTACAGAACCTCCTGGTCTCAAGCCCTTTTCTTTAACCACTGGACCACCAAACCTCCTATATGAACTGAATACTGGCAATGTGAATGAAAAGAAGCTAGCGTGTCACCTCCTTACAGGGCGCTCAGTGGTGAAGGATTTCCGCATGGATTTCAACCTGGTCCAGAAGAACATCGGAGACCTGAACGTGCTGGCCGGGGAAGGGGAGGCGCACGTCAAGCACACCGTGGGAGGGGCCAGGCTGGAACGCCACGCCCCCATCCCTCTCACCCTCTTCAAGAACGGGATCTTGATGTTTAACGGTCCATTCCGCTCCTACGAGGAACCCGCCACACAGGTAACAGGAAGAGTGAAGGTTCAAAGTTTCTTCACACTTACATTAGTAATGTTAACTGGTGTAAGCCTACGTTTGAAAACCATGAAATAACTATGAAAGATGTTCTGCTTTTTCATTTCAGCAATGTATGCAGGATATAATGGATGGGTACTTCCCCACTGAACTGCAAAACAGATTCCCTGATGGGGTGCCCTTCCAGGTATGTCCTGTTCGGTATGAGTTTAGGATAGAAACGGCAGCCCCTCACACCAGGGTCCCGCTCTTACAAACAGCAGTACCTGGCACGCCACACTTATATAACTGACCACTTGAAACTGACTGCTGTTAAAGGCTTGAAGGTCTCACACTGTGAATCTTTTAAACAGGTCTCCCCTGGCTTATTTTTGGAGCTTTTAATAATACAATACCTGAAATCATTGAAAATGCAAGTCTTGGAGTTGCGGATACAGTCGCTCTTGAACTGCCTCCCCTCTCTATGTGTTTCTAACTGTGGGTTGTACTGTGCTCCTGAGTTTCACAGCTGTCTGATAAACGCGATGTGGTTTTCCGAGAGAGGCAGCGGTGGGGTGAGTTCCCTGGTGCAGGGCAAGCTGTGGGCAACAGGACAGGGCCAGCGTCAGACCCAGCTTCACAACCTGTGCAGGAGACCAGCCACCTACCAGGTGAGGAACACCACAGACTGTACCTTCATTCACTTTCATATCAGCGACGTGCAAACTGCCTTTCAGAAGCATTATCAACAGGTATTCAATAAATCATTAATTGACGTGTTGATTTCAAAAAGCTGTCCTCCCTCACGTTTACAATTGAGTAACAATCAGTGGCAATTAACTTAGTGTTTTAAAAGCCGATTGGAAGAGTTTTGTCCTCGCTGACTTTTATACTGCTATACTGGCTTACCAAGGCTGTAAACTGACAATGAAAATGTCAGATGAGAGGAAAGTATTATTTTTGAATGAATAGCGAGTCCCGAAATAGTGTCATTGACTTCTGTCCTCCAGGTCACAGGCTGTCTGTGGGTCAGTTTTTAAATAAACTTCCCAAGACTGTGATAAAGGAAGGCAAGGTGATCGACATCCGAGGAGCCATCGAGCAAAACCTCCAGGTAAGCAAGAGAGCGGAATGTGAAACACAACAGCATTCTGGCTGAGTCACAGATGCTTCAAGAAATAACCCAAGGCTGGTTTCCCAGACCCTCAGGCAATGCTGTCCAATTCTAGTGCTACCAATATACTTTATGAATGAACCTAGTGTATGAATTCTACTGATACATGGCATTGATGTACCTCTTCAGCTAAGTGGGCTGCTAGTGAATCAGTCGGCTGTTTTATGAGGGCAGTCTGGTAAATGGTTCACAGTATAATCATTGCATTATCTCACTATCCACTTCAGTGCTAATGCAGTAGTTATTTCATCGACTCATTATATACTGCAACTGTTAAGAGCGCTGTCGGCACAGCAGCCTGTGCTTTTCCACTTTGCTAGCCTGCATTGTGTATTTGTGTGTTCGCACACCAATCTGCTTTCTCGTTCAGTTCCATGGTCTGTCAGTCGGTTCATTGTAGAGGTCCTGCATTAGCTGGTATGTGTCTGTTCCAATGCTGTGTTCTTTTCCCCTTGGTTGGACAGGGTTCATCTCCCTCTCAGAGTCCCAGCGTGATCCTGATAGAAACCCCCTCTCTTCTGGCATTGAAAGAGAGGTACCGTACATCACTTCTGACACACAGCTCTCCTGTATTGCCAACATGTTGTAAACCCACAAGTTACTGACCCTGCGTTTGTTCTGTATAGTGCAGTGTTGTTCAGGTTCTGACTGGGCTGTATTGATTCTCCTGAGCTGCAGGTTGGAAATGGATGAGAAGAGCAGACCTGGCACTGCCAAGGACGTGTCCACGCTGCGGGTGAAATCAGAAGATGGGGAGCAGACTTTCATTCTGAAGATGCTCTTCTCAGAAACGATAGGGCAGCTCCGCGCCTACCTGAACCAGCACAGGTGAGTGTTTACAGGAAACACATTCATATCAGGGACAGCCGGGTAAAGCAGTTCAATTCAATAGAAACAGCCCACAGGGTGAGTGGCTATGCCTCTTGGCACAAACCTGCCTGCTGCTTTAAGGACATACAGTATAGCTACAAATAAAAATGAAACAAATCCTCTTTTTATATGAGGGTGTTTTCATTGGTAGCACCTAGATAACAATCTTGATTGTTTTTGGTCAATGCTGGTGCTCCAGTTTGTTAGGCAGCTTTACCCTTTCTTTGTGGTGAATTCTGCAGGTGGTAAGGACCATCATAGCTAATCATACACAGGATTTTGCTGCCTTTCCTGTTTGCGTAGACTAAAATAACATAGCGTGACTGACCACAGGAGGAAGCCAGATTTGATTGAAGCAGCATTTGCCAGCCCTATTGATCATTTCAGATGGACTGAACCAATTGCATTTCAGTTAGTTACTTTATTATGAAGTGTTGCTGATTTCACTGTTGTGTTCCATTGCAGGGGGGAAGGGCAGCACCTCTATGACATCATCAGCTCTTTCCCACCGCAGAGGTACAGTGACGACTCAAAGACCCTAAGGGAGTGCGGCCTGGTACCCAACGCTACCCTCCTCCTGAGAAACAGAAAACCATCGTAGGAGAGGTCACGTGACTGGCTCTAGAGCTCTGAAACTCGGCCCCATGTAAAAAGCAACAAGACAGCGCCTCAATTACCAGCTCAGTTTGTTTGATTGGCTTTCAAGGTGCTTACTCCAGTCTTCAGTATTTTCTCCTGCCTTTTTAGAGGAAAAAAATGCCATCTTTACTTAAATGAGAAGAAGACAGCTCAGGAGCGCTTGCATGATATCACTTATTTTTTTGGTTCTATATAAACACAAAATATATTGTAAAAGGCAAAATGAGTGCAAAACAGCATTTATTTGAAAAAAAGATCCCCAGTGTTTCTTTTTGAAAGTTAACTACAATGTGCCTTTAGTTAATTCCTATTTTTATGAAAACCAGAATCATTTTTATAAAACTAGCAGCAAACTAATATAATTCAGTGTATCTTAAGCACCTCCAGGTTATTTCATTCATTCACTTATTAATTCCAATTAAAAAGTCTTCTTACTGCTTTGGTCTTGGTGCTAATTTGAAAGGTGCCATGTAGGTGCTGTAAAATGTTAAGGGCAGTCTTACATTCTTGTGAATATTCTTCATACTGTACATGCAAGGCAATTGGCCTTTAAAATAATTTTACTTTGAACTTGTAAGGTCTTGGTGTGTGTGTGTAATAGCTCTCAAACACATTCCACTTGATCCCCTGGCCTGGAACAGGCATAGATCCTGAGTTAGCTGCTTTAATTGAATGAGATTTTTCCAGAGTCCTAATATACTTTACCCTTTCTAGAAATCCACCAAGTGTAAAACTGTTGGAGATTAAAATGAAACACAAGCACTAAGGGTTTAGGGAATCATAAGATGTACTTTCTTTTTTTTTGGATCCATATATGGAAATTGGCAGGATGTGTTGAAACAGTAAGAGGTGGCCACAGTCAGGATTTTGCACAGGATCTGCTGCACTGGAACAGTACTTCTCTCTACCAGATATCATGCACCAACTCCATTCAACTGTGGAATTTTACACCTCAGTCTTCCAGAGCAAGTCATAACAGTTAGAATTACCAAGTGCTGCTCCACCCAGATTGCACCACCACTCCAGGACTTGCATTTTGAGGGGTCTGTGAAAGAGAAGCCCCATTAAATCTGCAGCATCTCACAACTGATTTAAAATAATAGTGCTTCTGAAACCAAACCTTTAGCAGCAGGCTTTTCTTGTGCTAAAGGTTTTCTTGTGCAACAGCGCTTGCGTGTCGATGAATGCAAAGTACGCACGTCTTGCACAAGAACTCAAAGAATTTACACCAAACACACCACAGTTACCCAATTTATACTTTATTTCATTTGCAGTACATGTTTATTATCTTCTTGGAAGACAATAATAGGTTGATTTTTTTTTTTTTTTTTTTTTTTTTTTTTGCCAAAAAAAAATGTATTTGTCCAAAAGGCAAAGCAAGAGCTAAAAAGAATAATGTAATACACAATGGAATGCTTCTGTCAAATAACCTGTTACACAAACCAATGGAAAACAAGTGAATGAATAGCAGGGAATGCAACAAACCGATGCCCAGAAACAATGCTTACCCGTCAGGGTTGGGCTACTAGGATGAGGGGGTGGGGGGGGGTGGGGTTGCAGCAACAGCAGCAAGACCACTAGATTCAGATTCTGCACCGACGTTGATATGCTCCATTGCCAAATCAACCTATCCGTCTTTGATGTAAAATGAACGCAGCACATCTGGAGAATTGGAAGTCTGTATTACTGTGTTGAACTGTCAAGGTTGGCACGCGGGAGGATGAACAGTAGTTACTTTTACTGGTATAGAGCACTTAAAAATTAAAGATCAAATAAACTGTACTTGGCCCTCGGATCATACAGTAGCTCCTAACAAGTTGAATCTGTGTTTAAGGTGGCTCTCTTTAAGATGCACAAGGTACAGGAATTGTATTTACTTGATCTCTCCTTTAGCAGGTAAACCCAGTGATGCCATTCCACACACAACTGCTTAAGTGGTCTTGTGATCTCATTAATCCCTGACCAGACCGCATCGATGAGATGGAAAACACTGAATGCACAATATTACTTCAGATTATTAAGTGTTTCATGAATAACCTTCATTTAAAGTAAGACTTGGGTTAGGAATGTGAATAACACTATTGATATTTTTTGGCACTCATTAAATACCACTGAATTACCTCCAAAATGTTTTTTATATATATATATATATATATATATATATATATATATATATATATATATATATATATATATATATATATATATATAAACTGTGTTCCAAGTAGTGCTGCATTTCCTGAAAACACAGTGAAGAGATTTCCCTCCAAGCAAGGAGGCTGAAGCAGTGCACCACTGTTAATACTATGCCATACAGGGTTATGCAGAGGCTGCTCACTGTAATCAACCATTGAAAGACAACAACTGTAGTTAAATTGCCTCCACTGCCATAGAAAATGCCATGTCTACAGCAGCTGGGCTGGTCTTTCTTTTTTCTTCTATGTGTGTCATAATGCATCAATTTAACTGTCTTTATGGGATGGGAGCACAATACTTGTGACATACTTTTCTTTACAATATTAGGTAAATAAGTAAATATTTCACTAATATATGACCCGCAAAAAACATCAGCTGTAAAGCTTACCCTAGAAGTGATCCACTGCTACTGGACTAAGCAAATGATTTCCTGCTGATGCCCCTTCACCACCCCCACCCAAAAAAAGGTTTCTAGTGCTCTACTTCATTGATGCCTATTCTTTAAGACAATTAGCAGTATTTAAGTTTTGTAACAGGAGGAATAGAAAGGGTTCCCGGCCATTACTTTGCATATCAGAGTGTGTGTATTAAGGTTAACCTTGTGCTTGTTTTTGGCATTCGGTACAGCATTAAAATAGTGAGGCTGGGGCTGAGCTGAGGGGGGAGGAGCTCCCAGGCAGAGGGGAGGAGCTCCCAGGCGCTGCTTGGCTCAAGCGAGTTTCAGGAACTTTTCCACGGCGTCCTCTTCTACAGCCTCTGCAAACATCTCGTAGTCCTGCAAGAGAACACGGGTCATGAAGAAACAGGACCTTAACTCACACATACACGATACATACAGGTTATACTAAACAGCTAGCTTTTATTCTGTAGCATGATGTCTGGAACCACACTGGGTTAGAGAACTCTGTTTGCAAGCCATGTATTAAGTTAGCGTTGCACTTGCTCGGTCATTTTACCTGTGCTTTCAGTCTGTGACAAGCTTTGACCCAAAGCTGCAGTGAAAGGAGGCTGGAAGTGCATGGGTACGAGACACCAACCTCTTCAACCTAAAACAGCAGCTGATACCACATTCTATAATGAAAACTCGCGTTTGCTATGCCATGTTTTGCTTTGAAAATGTCACACTGGAAACCTAAGCAGCAGATGGAATCACTTTGTTACCGACCTTTCCTTTAAATGAAGCTGTGTGCTAATCTATTAGGAGTGACACCATTCATTGCAGCGTATCGATGAATCCTAATACTTTAAATTAAACACTGGATCATAATAAAAGGTATTTGAATCGTGATACAAGACCAACAGCTCATGGTTTCTGATTGAAGAATTGTGTTGGAGTTTACAGAGTTCATACTCTCCCTATCACATTTAATGTCATACGAACAAGTCAATTAGGACCATCACATGTAACATGACTTCATGTATCGTTACACCGCTATAATCCAACAGCCCATACTGGTTTATACTGGGAGAGACAGGAGCGTCTCTCTGTTGAACTCACTCCACAGTACTGGTCCCCGTTGAACACCAGGGGGGGCACGGCAGTGGGGTTCCCTGCCTTGGCCCTCATCTCCTCCCGCAGAGAGCTGTCCTGGGAGATGTCGATGAGCTCGAACTGAATGCTCTTACTCTCCAGGATCCGCATCACCTCAGCCTGCTGCGACTTCACCTGGAACAGGGAGGGAGGGAGGGAGCCTGAATCAGGGTTACTGCACCGGAGAAGCGGCATGTAAAGGACCACCTGCAATTGTGTGCAGAACGCTCTCCTCAGGACTGATTCAACTGGGGAGTTATTTCTGGTCTAAATGTTTGTTATTGAAGGAGGCTGGAATCACAGATGAGCAGTACAAGTTACACATTCAACTCAGGTGCGCAGAGAGCTGTCGCTGGTGTACACAGATCTGCACAGCCCAATGGAGATAGGACACAGGGGGGTGCAATGAAACTGCAAGCCCTGCAATATCACAGAGTCCGACTACAATAACAAAAACCAGACAAACCAGACAAAAACCTGTCAGTACATTTGAAATCCTGTTTCACGCACCTCAACTTTATTTATTAAAAAAGTCACAAATTAACTTTTAAATTGCAGTCCGTATAGGGCCTAAAAGGGGAATCTGCTGGATTATGAGCACAATCAATCTCATGTGTGTTCCAGGACCACACCTCAGCACTGCAAACAGTGAAAACAAACACTGGATACTTGGAGACACACCCTGGGCTTGCTCACTAAACATTTACAGTACTCTGCACCTTGTTCTGCAATTAAAACACATATAAAAGCAAGCAGTATATGTGCACAGCCGTTTATATTCACATTATTTTGTAGGTAGGCTTGTTTTTGTCGGGTTGGAAAACAGTTTCGGTATCTCTTAATTCACACTAGTGAAACAGTCAAATGAAAGTAGGCTATATTATGTATGGTGTCATATGCCATAAAATCCATCCATTTATTGCAACTGTTACATTTTATAGGCTATATTAATGAATAACAAATTCCTCGCCAATGACCGAAAATCAATTTCCAACTGCACCCTTTTAGAAAGTGTGTGTGTGTGTATACGTTATATATATATATATATATATATATATATATATATATATATATATATATATCAAATAGATCCACAATAAACCAAACTATTAGACAATGACACTTTAAAGCCGACATATTTTAACACATTACTAGACAATTAACTTTCCTACGAAACAAAACTAAATGTACATGTATTTATTCTGGTCAAAGCGGAGTGCTAGCACAAAATGTTACCGTAATATTAACTATTAGTAACAAACATCTGGACCAAGGCTGGCCCGTAAACGTGTCGTTTTATTTTACAAAGGAGTGCTGGGTTATTTGTCAACTCGTACGTGGGGTGGATAAACAATCCTAACACAAAATAAATACATTACTTTAAAACGAATGGGTTGCATATTATTATTATTATTATTATTATTATTATTATTATTATTTATATTTCCACAGAATAGCCTCTACTTGTACAGTATTTTGCAAGCATGTTCCGGAAATATCACATTTTGGGCTCGGCATATTAAAGAAGGCCATTTATTTTACCAGATAAATAACTTGCAAGTTACTTACATTTTCTAAATAGGCTGTTGGGCTTCTCGAAATATGCGTTTGTAATTAATATGTATTTCACCGCATGCTGCACAGTGGAATCGCAGGTCACCAGCTACGCAGAAACTGGAACAATCGACTTCCGCCTTTCCAGACGCTGCATTCGTGCAATCAATTCCAGTCCTTTGTAAAACTCATTAGTGCATTAAAAATGCTAAACTATCACACCAAAACGTTAACACACCCGCATACCCACGACTACACTTAATACAAAAGCAACTCCCTGTAACACTGTAGTAATCTCTTCTTGGAGAATGTCTTGTCATATAATACAGCTGGGTGTGTCTTCTTAGGAATATAACAATAGTTTCCTTTCTGGAATGGAAAGCATGTGCTTGTTTTACAAGTGGCGTGCATTTCAAAAGGCTGCTATTTCAAGCACTGGAATAACTAACGCCTTACCTCTCTGGATGCGGTAACGGTGGTGTAATAGACTTTAACGCTCATTGCTGCAGAAGAGAAGCTCCCTTTGTGTTTACAGCTGTAGCAAAGCAGCGCCTCACTGCCAATACTCACTTCTCCTTCTCCTCCTCCTCCCGCAAATACACACCGCCATGTGATTTAAAGAGACCAATAATGCCGCTTTTTAGAGGACCTTTCTGAAGTCACAGGCCGACTACATATACAGCATTATAGATTCTCAATATTAAATAATAACATCAATAAATACATAACTGATAATGTTAGGCAGGGATAGAATTTTTAAGGTAAACCCGTTTAAACGAACTCGGATGCAACGTAGTTCTAAATAGTTAAAAAGTCGATCTCGCTCATCTCGTCTCTTGGGGGTAAAACCAGACGATTTGCACGCTTTTTTTTTCCCATTAAATACAGCACAGATGAAGCGGGATTGTGGCGGTGCTGATGCGATGAGAAGAAGTCTGTGTCAATCTGCGTCAACAAAAGCACGAAGCTATTATCACTTTAGCATGCTGTTCCAAGCTAATTACAACTGGATTTTCAAGATCCTGGAGAATGTGGTTCCAGCTGGATTGTCAAGATCCTGGAGAATGTGGTTACCCCCACACAGAGCCGATGCAACCACATTCTCAAAGGGGGTAACCCTCTTGAAAGACAAGTGTTTTATGTTAACCTCTGCAGATACAATCACTTCATGTCTGAAGTACATATTCCAACCCTACCCCCTTTTCATGAAAAATGCTGGATTGACAGCAGAGAAGTTTATAAAGTTCTGTCTAGACAGGTTCAGACTCTAATGCCTCTTCCCCTCTCTAACCCACTTGCAAAATGCACTAATTTATGACTGATGAAGTTGCAGTATCTTAAGACTGGAGATGCAGATAAATGAAGTAGTATTGCTATTTGTTCATACAGTGTGATATAATCTGAAGGGTTTTTTTATGTAAAAAAGGACAAGTCTGTTGCATGTTTGTGATATTTAGAAAACAAATGTAACTGCATCTGTAATAAAACAATTTAAACTTCAGGACTATGCGACAGTAAGAGAATCATCTCTAAAACAAATGACATGGCAGTTATTACTGAAAACAAAGATTTTATTTAAAAAAACAGTACAAATACAGTTTCAGAACAAAAATAGATTTTCTGAATATAAATACAGCATTTAATTTTTTTTTAAAACACAATATATTATAAAAACTATTTCCCTCAGAAATACGAGGCATACATACAATATCAAACTTTGTTGTTGTACTGGATTGTAATGAAAAGTTGGCAAACCATTTTGGAACTGTGCATTGTCAGGAAGCAAACGGCTCCTGGAATAGATTTGTTGGTGCCACACAAACCCTCTTACAATTTGAGCTTTTATCAAGCAGCAAAGGAAACATCTGCTAAAGACAACCGAGTCTCTATTTCGAATTTAAAACTGGAACCAGTAGTTTAGAGAGCAAGATGTAGATGTCAGTGAAGGGAACGTTTTAAAAAAAAAAAAAAAAAAATCCAAGCATGCAACATTCCACAAGTATTAACAGGTTTTGAAGGTAATCTTGCCTGTATAGCAAAACATTCAGGTACATGTTAACACTGGTCTGTCAAAAGAGAACAGAACACCAATACCAGTTTTTCAACACACAAAAATGATTCACTGCATGGAAACTCGTATCACCCCCATTTCTATTCACTTTCTGATTGCCAAGGTATACAGTTGGCAGTTCATATTTTAGTGTATGAAATACATCCAAAGTGGCAGCTCCTGGCACACTTTGAAGCATTTTCTCTTACATAACTGGAGCGTGAAAGACAGCATGAAAATATTTTGATATTTACACTGTTTTGACAAAAGGGCTACTCATCTGCACCACACTGCGTTACTCATTAGGTCTTTGTGACTGGAGTCAAGGCGCAATCCTTTAAAACCACAAGCTGAGACTTTAGAACCCAAGCCTTGACAATTCCAAAATAATGCCAGTCTGACAAGTTAGTCTTTAGTTTATATGGCTTTTGAAGGTAGGCTTTGTCCAAAAAGGATTTTTGGTTTAATATTTAAAAACCAAGTACAACGGTGAAGCCCAACGTCAAATAGTATTTCAGGATTGATTATCATGCACAGAAGAGGATTCTATGGACTAGCCTCAACTTGAACTCTGTTCATTTTTTTGATTTGCACTAATCTTCGACTACCTTACCAAACTTATTATAAGAGTTAGAATAAACAGAAGGCCAATCGTGTTACTGAAGTTCTATTGCAACCATGCCTATGTAGTTATAATCTACAGAAAGGTTAATACTGCATGTCCACTTGCTACAAACCACGATTCAAATGTGTCCTTTGTCAAATGGCCTCTAAATTTAGTTTCCTAGTGCACTGAACCACTTCATTACTGGAGCTAGTGTTTAGTTTAAAGCCTGCACAAATTTTTACAAAGAATATTGACATCTTTGATCTTTTTCCAAGATCAATTGATCTACAAAAGGAGGCTCTACAATAGTAAGACATCAGCAGTGTTAATGCCTTATGATTCTAGAGCCAAAAGCATGCAAACATTGACCGATTGGACCAACCCTCCAGACCCACCCCCACTCCAGTGACTAATACTACATCAGATTAACAACAAATCACAGAATTTCTTGCACTCAAAAACAGATTTTAACATATTCAGTTGATTGTCAACCACAACAAAATGATCCCAAAGGATGAATCTCAGTAGTATACCGTTAGACCCAGCCGGGCAAGCCTTGCAGAGGTACAGATCTCAGTTTAATGGCAGTCTAAATTTAGTTTGGCATGGTTAATATCTCGAGGTGAAAAAAACATAACATGGCAAGGCTCAAAACACTGGGTCTTAGTGCAACAGCAAGACTAGACACGTCTCACAACAGTTCCATAAGGCTTGAGGCTGACCGACCCTGTGATATATTCATCAGCATTATCATATTAAATATGGGGAGGGGGGGCTGTACATGTGCAGAAATGCAACTACCATGACAAAACATTATGACCATGCATGTATTTTTCAAACTTATGAGATGACCAAGTCACTGCCATGAGTATATGGAAATCTGAACCTGCATGGGGCAGCCCCACTAGTTACTGTGTAATGCAATTATCCCCCATGTCCTGTGCGTAGCGGTCCGACATCGTGGTCCTCAGCTCCTCCACATCGTGTCGGAGTTGCTGGACTTCTGTTAACTTCTTGGCGAGGACCTCTGGGTTCATCCAGTCATCTCTGTCATCACAGGAGTACTGCATAGCTGCAAAATAAGACCCATTCACAGATCAAGTTTTATACATGCTTATAGCATTACCTACATACTTCGCACTAAGGGCTTTGCACTAATACATACATATTTTACCTCAAGCCAGAATTAAGTGACTGGGTTAAGTCTCAACACATACAGTAGCTTTTGCTAGACAGTAGTCAGTACAACCATACCATCTCACACAACTGGCAGCCTCTGCTGCTATGGAGAAGGGAAGTTATATTGGTATTACTGTCACACGCCAGTCACATGTCCTGCAACGCTGTATACTTAATTAAAAAAAAAAAAAAAGTGCTTACATCTTATTCCAAGCAGCAGAGAGAGATTGGGGTCCCTGCCCTGGGATCGCTGGTTCAGGATATTGCAGAGGGACTGCAGGTCGTACAGACAGGCGGCCATCTCTCCGTGCAATCTCTGTGTGAGCTGTGCGTTCTCTGCCTGCGGTGCTTCACGCTGACCAGGCTGGCCAATCTGCTCCTGGAGTGTCAGGATCCTCTCAATCAGCTCCTGGTTCTGGGCTGAAAGCTGAAGTGTTTGCTTTGAATTAATACACAGCGTGCACGTTAACAAGTTATAGTTAAACCAATACAAAATCCAACACACAAGCAGCATTACCACATATCAGCTCATTTCCAAATGCCCTTCAGCTGGTCTGGAAAGCAGATTTATTTAAGTAAAAATTGAATTTTAGTAGTCCTTATTAAAATCCACAAAGCTGTAAAAACTTCTTGAACAATGTTCTTGCAGCAACAAACCCCCAACTCATACCAAGCCAACGATGGAGAATTTAAAAAAATAAAAAAAAAAGTTTGATCTTCAGGAGCAGTGAAATATTGAAACCTATTTAATTGTACATTGCAACTAACCTCCTTCATTGCCTTGCGAAGCTGCTGCAGTCCACTCTCCTTCTCTGCCAGGTCCTCTCTCAAAGCCTGGCTAGTGCCTTCTTCCTGGGCCCCCTGCTCTTCTAGCCTCTTAAATTCCAGGACAACAATGAAAATGCATTTTGGTTATTGCTAAATTAAACACCACAAAAAGTCCTACAAAGACTTTGCTGCAAGTACACTATTACAGTCAAACAATTATTGGAAATACAGTCACACTATATATAAGCCAACATCTATATCCGACAGGCATATTTCACAAACTGTCCACCAATTCAACATTAAATTTATTATTGTTAAAAGGCAACAGTACCAAAATGCTTGGTAGAAAAATTACCTTTATTTGTGATGCAATTTGCTCCATCTTTTTCTGCTGCTTCTCGATTACCTAAAAGCCCAAACAGGACCGAAAATACAAATAAAAAAAAAAACACAGAATTGGAGAAAATATTGTATCAGGCTTAAGTGCAAGAATCCTAGGTTTAGTGAAAACAAAATGTTGAAAGAATGTACTACAGACCACAGGAATGAACAAAATAAACCACCAAAAACAGTCATCTTGACATGAAGAAATAATCATGTGAAACAAATCTTCAGATCCCTCCTAAAGTGTTAGAGGTCTCACATTCTCCTCTATTGAAATACAAACATTAACTTAGGCCACGAACGAACTTAATCTGCTCATCTTGGAGATATTTCAATGCTGCCTTTCCACCAAATCCCTGCATTCTACTTCAAGAGGTCACTTGAAGGAACAGACACGCGAGTCACTGCAACTCCTCTCAGAGACCAAAACGCACGTCTACCATAATGAGCAGCACAGAAACGTGCACCCTATCAAACAGCCACTCGTATTAGGCATACATTAATGGAATTATTGTTCACTCTGTGCCTTCTTTTAATTCCACAAAAAACACACTGTTCACATTGTTTTTGGAGGTCAGCCGTTCTTTATTACTCAATGGAACTATGAAGCACAGCTGAGGGAGGACACTGATTAATGTCAGCTGTTCTAGAGCCACTGCTACCTGATGAAACGCTTCATACAGATGCTCAAGCCCTGCCCTCTTTCAGTGGACTACAATGATTTCAGACAAAGGGATATAAAAACAAATAATGAAAAAAGTTGTAGCACAACAGCGATTCCTCACTAATAATCCAACAGCAATGCCATTATCCCTCATTTAGAGAACATCTACAAACATTTTTTAAATCGTACCTTCTTGGCTCGTTCCACCTCCTCTTTGAGAGAGGAGTTTTCTGCTTTCAGCTTCTCCATGTCCAGCATTGGCAACCTGTCCCCATCCTCCAGGCTCCGTTCCACCTTCTCCTGCAAGCTAAAACAGAAACACAAAGCAAATCCAGCACTACAGAAAACTTATTTTGTTAGATCACATTTATAAAACCGATATCGAAGGCAGCTCAGTGATATTCTGGAATACTTCTTGCAGGTGGGGTCATGGTTCACAGTCAGAGGATCAAATAATGTTTAGTGACAAAATGTCTAGGCATGCAAGACTATACTGTATATACCCCCTATAAAAGTAAAGGCTTGCTTCAAATGTTTTACTGGTATGGTATGTCCTTCTAATGAAGCTGATAACGCAGAATGCTACTGTATAACAGAATTAGGTTTAAAACAATGTTGTGCAACAGCAATAGAAAGTTGCAGCTGTCTGGGGGTCTGCACTGATCAATCACATTGTTGTTTGGTGCAGCCTAGCCCCTCAAGTCTACCTGTGCACTTGCGAGATCAGCTCGAGCTCCTTCTCTTTCTGGCTCTCCAGCTGGGCGACCCTCTCCCTGCACTGAGCCCGTGCCTCGCCCAGCTTCCTCTCTAAATCGGACACCGTGTCCTGCAGCTGGCCGCACTGCCTCTCCAGTTCCTTCAACTAAAAGACAAAGGTTTTGGGATGACCATCGTTTAAAAACACCCACCAACCACACCATGCAATGCTGGTTGTTCTACTTTCTGTTAATTTGAATATAGCAATTCTAACAATTATGCAAGCTGTACTTAATTGTGCCACAACACCACTAGTATGGCAGCTGCCACAACTCTAATTACAGAAGTCCCCATGATTTTAAAATGAAGATCACATCCCCCAGGATGTGATGAGCACAGGAGTATATATTGATTTCAACCTCCTCTACCTGGTTACTCTGTTTCTGATAATCCTCCAGTGTTGGCAGGTCTGCCAGGTACCTCTCCAGCGTCTCTATTCTTTGCTGCTTCTCTCGGTTCTGTTCAGACTCTTTCTGGCATTTCTTTTTTAGGCTGTTAATGTGTTTGTCTCTCCCTCGGACCTGCAGCAAAAACAGGTTACCAACCTATTACCTTTATTCTGAAGTTCAGTCTCCTAAATACAAAATCTAGGGTTACCTGTAAATTACTATCACTGCTAGTGTAAATACTGTGTGCGTTTTCCTTCAAAAAGAGCTGCTAAAATATGCAGCTATAGAAAGGCTCTGGTCTTTTTTTGCTTGCACGGAGATTGATGGTTTCGTCAAGATGAGCGATACACAGAATCTAAAGCAGGAACGATTACTGCTGTTCAACAGGATGATGCGTTAGAGATTGACTCTGGTCTGTATTTATTTCTTTATACTAAATATGCTGGGAGGTAATCACCTGTATAAAGGACAGCACACCCATTTCCTTTTAACAAAGTGAACACGTTTCCAAAGTCTCCTACCCGTTCCTCTTGTTTCTTCATTTCTTCAGAATGCTTCTGGGCGGTTTCTTTCAAAGTCTCGCTGAACTTCCGAACTTCAGCCTCCACTGCAGCCAGTTTCCTCTCTGCTTCAGCCTTCTCCTTGTTGAAGCCGCTTGTCTGCTCAGCAAACTGGGCCCTGAGGAACGTGTTCTCCCTTTGGGCCTCCTGCGGGCGGAATTGAAAAGTACAAGATCTGCAGTCGGATTTCCATTTGAAAGAGCTCATCGGTGTGAGAAACAGTCTTCTGGCAATTCATTTCACTTCACTGCTTCTAGCTTTGTTCTGATGATTTGAGTGGTACACAACAGTCTGTCTTATAGCACATGAATTCTCATGCATTCTATTCTGTGTCAGGCCTGTGAGCAGAGAGTCAAAACTGTCATACAAACAAAAGTGTTCTCTAATAGGGTTCCGAATCAATTTAACCAGAAACTAGTTACAAAGCAATGGCAGTGTTTAAGCTTACCTGCAGTCTCAATAGGTAGACGTCGTTGTAGGAAGGGTTCCGTCCAATTAGAGCACTGTGCACCTGCAACTCACTCTCTCTCACCTTCTGTTCCAACTGAGAGATCTGTTGCTTTTGTCTAGAATAGAAAAAAATAAAAATGTCCCATTTCAAACCTTGAATAGTGTAGGACACAAATGCACATTCCTACATTAAGATCTTAAAACGAAAGCACCCCTCAGATGCCTTATGATAGACTTGTTTTAATATCCACGCAACTTGAGCAAAAACAATGTGCATCATGTTTATTTTCATAGAAACGACACCACTAATTTCACAGTAAATAGTGCCAAAGCACATGGACTTGCCTGTCAATAACCAGTTCCTTTTCCTTCAGTAGGCTCTCATTGGCTCTAATGAGAGCATCCCACTTACTGGTGTCCTGCTGTAGGGCAGAGGGGTAGAGGGAAGGATACGGTCGAGAGCCTGCGCTTAACTGAAATTAATACAGAACAAAAAGTTCAATTCCACGAAAAAGTCTTTAGTCCAAACTAAGATACACACTGGGTTCTTTCAATTGATCAGATGTATTTGATAAAACACCACACACAAACCTGAACCTATATTTTAAGATCAAATCCCTTATGTTAGTGTCAAAACTACTGATAATATTTCACACCTTTTGGTGCCTGTTTTCATACAGTTTCACATATACACAATCCAGATGGGACTTCTTACCTGCATCTGCTCCACCTGTAACCGAATACTCTCAAGCTGCTGCTGATGCTGCCAGGCAGCGAGGTCACATGACCTGTCTGGCATTCTGGCATCGTACCCTTTGGTGTTCATCTGCTCCCTCATCCACATCTGAGACTGGAGAGCCTGCTGACCAGCGAAGGCACTGCCAGCATTCAGCGCAGAGTTCGAATAATTTGGCAAGAAACCGTTTTGTGGCCCGTACACATTCCCAGCCAAGGAGGTAGTCTTACTCTCAGGGAGAGTCTTGTATGGCCGGTCTAAGGAGCCGTAGTTGTCCTTGCCTGTCTCTCCATGATTACTGGTCTCCGTTCTGAACCGCGGGTCACCGTAAAAAGTGTCCAACAGTGCAGACTGGTTCATGGTTGGTTCTATAGCAGGCCTGTTGAATTTTCCACATTCATCCAGACAAGACTTGTCAGCATTGGGAAACAGAGAATGGTACTCCAGTTCGTTCACAAGAGTCCGGTAACGATTCACGGAATCGACAGGTGCGGATTTCACGTCTCCATTAGACATGCCGCCCATATCCAGGTTGGGAGGGTCCGGTTTGGAGAGCGGAGAGGATTTTGTTCTCGAGTCTCTAGAATCCTGAGCAGCGCTGTTCATTTGTGCCAAAATACCTGCAGTGGAAGGCATGACATGGGCTGTTGGGATTGAGATCTGGGTCCTGATGGGCTGAAAGGAGGCGCTATCACTGGAACTGCAGAAATCTACAATACAACAATTATTTTAAGCAACATTCGCAATGCAACATAATGGTGTCAGCAGTAAAAATGCATGTTTGGTTTAGGACGCAAGATCAAATATGCATATATACTATAACAAAATATGCTCAGTTCTGAAAGTAATAAATAAAATGCAGTTTTAATTTCAAATAAATCTTTAACTGGCCGCTCTACATGTAGCATGACTGATATGAAATCTGCACATTTAAAAACAGATACCGTACCAAGCGTTACACTCCAATGCACCATTGTTAAATAGATTATACCTGATACAGTACAGATAGTTTTGGTACTACATTCAATTAGAGCACCAAAACCTCTTTAGAAGTTTAAATCAAGCAATTATTATGTGCAACTGTGTTTAACTGTAACAGTTACTTTGACTGCAAACAGTATTAGCATTCAAGCAGTCATACTTTGACTATGAAAGGAACGCTACAGTTTATTTAGCTCTGTTTTTAAATTTTGCTACTGATCATTTTTTAAGTTTGCAACTGAAGCCCACTTACCTTGTTTTTTTGAAAAAAAAAGTTTTGGAAATGTTATTTGTACTGCAAAAGTAGAGTCAGAGCACGGATACGTTTAATGGCGCCAACAGCCTCTTCTGGATTTACCCATGGGGCACTCAAAACACACAAAATCACCTTGAATTCCACTGAGATTTTACAAAAGTGGAGGAAACAGAATTGACGAAGGAAGGAAGGTGAGGGATAACTGTCATTATCCCTTTCCCCACTTCAATACCAGCGGAACACGCACTGAAAGGCTGGAGATATTAATAGCTCACTCTCAGGTTACACTGAACTGGGGCCGGACTGACTGCTGCCTGTTATTTCAGGTCCTGCATTTTTTTAAAGGTGTATGGCACAATACACTGGTCTTAGAAAACAAGATGCACTATTCTCAGAACAGGGTGAAATGCAAGAAGCCCCGAAACTGCCGGCGTCAAAGACATAAGAGGGAATAAAACGTGAACATAAAAAGGGTGTTACCCTGTTGAAGACAAGACCTTAAAATGCCCAACGGGGTTATTCAGACTGATCGTTACTTTCAAGACAAGGAGAAATTCTTACTGAACAGGAAATGCTGGTGAGCATTCAGGTTAGGACTGTGGTGTTTTTGCTTGCAGTAGCAAACACCATTACCCTTTGCCTTTGTACGAAAAAACACAATAAAGAAACAAATGAAACGCCTGCCTAAAAACAGAGAGCTTCCAGGTAATTCATACTGGGGAGGGGCACTCAATGATCCAGGCTAGCTTCCTTAGATCAGCGTCTTTACAAAACACTAGTGCAATTAACTTGCTGCCAAACGTACTGGGTTCTGCATTTAATACAGTGGCTTCAGCACAAATAAACAGAGGACCTAGAATTTACTACACAACTCAGCTGATGTGAAGCAGCAGGACAGCTTATGTTTCTTCTCGATCAAGAGAAACGCTATACAGCATGGAGACAGTTTCGTAAGCAAGCACACAGCTGGCCTCTCTGCCAGAGATCCCTCACTGCTTATTGAGACACCTTGTTGAAATGAAATTGTCTACTGGACAAAAGTTTGCATCAGAGCAATATTCCAAACATCTCTGCATACAATTACAAGAGGCAGTTCTTCAAATATAATTTCATGCTATGACATATTTCTAAGATGCATACTGTTAACCTAGACCTGTTTCCTGAGATGTGCCTGGGAGGACATTCTGCAATAATGCAATACATATTTAAGCATTACCACAACAAGGTTCAATAGCATTCACAGTCCTGGAATAGAGTTCAGGTTGTAGCTCACCTTCAGTGCTGTCAGAAGGGGTGGTTCCCAAGCCAGTGTCCCCACTGTCAGCTGTGCTGGGGCACCTTCCAAAGCGACTCTGGAACTTATCTGAGATGGCAGGGGTCTTCCACTCCATAGCTGGGAAGCTTCCTTTTGCATCAAAGTAAATGTACATAAACATTTAGTTAAAGGAACATGGTATTGCTGTGGCATGTTACAAGAGGAAAGCCACACTACAACAGATTAAGCACCATTATATTTTTTAATAGTTCTGAAAGGATCTGTGCATTTACCCTACAAGTGCACGTTCATCCCAGCCTTCTTAAATCAGAGACATGGCTTAAGTTCAGGAACAGACAAATGTAAGGTGCGGTCATGCTTCTGCAGAATAATAAACTACATTTCTGAAAGTAGCTTTAATAGGAGTGGTTTAGGTGATGTTACGTTTATTAGAACTTCAAGATGGAAAACAGTGACTCAATCTTAAATTCAAACACTGCATGAAGTTAATGTGCGAGCTAGTTGTTCACATTTTCATATTAGACAAGACCTTTCCTTGAACTGCCTAAATGCGGAAGACCATTTCCAAGAGATTTAGAAATGCTTTAAAAAGAGTTACAAACAAGCTGATAAAATTTAGGGTTTCAAGAGGACAACCCAGCCATGATCCTGAATCCACCTCGAACCCTGAACCCTGGAGATACTCACCTGCCTGGTTAGTGTGCTGGGAAATCAGATCTTGGTGCCTCTTAGAGGAGGCCATTCCATGCACTAGCACCTGAGGATAGAAAGAGAAACCCTGAATACAGCCAACTGTCAATACGTCAATTACAGAATGAAAACAGCAGGACCAAACTGTGTACTGAAAACATCAAGGGTGAAAGGCAGCCAAGGGGTATGTAAAAGATCCAGATTAAACAGAATCTACTTCATGTGCAACGTGTTTAGCAACTGCAGATTTAAATGTGTTTCATTATACTGTCATTGCTGAGCACAATCTGTTGCTTTGCTAGACTTACCAATTCCTTTGGCTGCATCAGGAAACACTGCATTCAATCTGCTACCCACCCTTACCTTAAAATATGCGGCAAGATTTAGTCACAAGAGAAAGTCTGTTATGAAGTCTAGCAAGCAGAAGCAGTTTAAGTACTGTTGCAGTCTTCCATTACACAGTACAAAGTGCACCTCAGTAGATGGTACAAAGTGTACCTCAGTAGATGTCATGTCACAACAAGTGTGTTCTATTTACAGCAGATCCCATTTCATACAGGGCCCCCCTGCTCACTATTCTGAGTTGCTTGTTAGGTAATGGAAAGTATCAGCGTGTACCAACATTCGGAATAAATAAATACCGTACACTAGGGAATCACAGAGCCATCACCTGTTTGCATGAGGCTTGACAGTTCTACATCCTTTTACCCCCAGCCCCTGATGTACTGCTGAAGACCCAGTTAAAACTGACCATATACCGAACCCTATTCATAAAATGTTTAAGACTGGACATCACAAAACTGTATTTGCTAGCCTTAGATAATTTCATAAAAAAAAATCTAAATCTTTAAATTAAACTTGTCTAATTGAAAAAATCCCTGTGTTACCATGTAACCCAGAAATGTTTTTACCAGTAATAAATAGAGTAATAGTGAATAGGGATTGGCAAATAAGATATGGGCTGGAGAGAGACACAGTGAGCCAAATAAAGTTGGGCACATCTTCCATCTAACCCCCATTTCCCTCAAGGCGCAGAATCAGATTGGGGAAGTCCTGAATTTAGTCTGTTATACTGTGGTATTCACTAGAGACAGGTCTAGGACCTCCAGATATCCAGTCACACAGATCTCCATGTAGAATACAGCACTCACTAGACAGGTCTAGGACCTCCAGATATCCAGTCACACAGATCTCCATGTAGAATACAGCATTCACTAGACAGGTCTAGGACCTCCAGATATCCAATCACACAGATCTCCATGTAGAATACAGCATTCACTAGACAGGTCTAGGACCTCCAGATATCCAATCACACAGATCTCCATGTAGAATACAGCATTCACTAGACAGGTCTAGGACCTCCAGATATCCAATCACACAGATCTCCATGTAGAATACAGCACTCACTAGACAGGTCTAGGACCTCCAGATATCCAATCACACAGATCTCCATGTAGAATACAGCACTCACTAGACAGGTCTAGGACCTCCAGATATCCAATCACACAGATCTCCATGTAGCAAAACTGTAAACAACCTGTGGTTTTCAAACTTAAGAAATTTCAAGTGGAAACATACAGCACATTTTAAAGATGACACTGTCCAGAGCCAGCACAGAAATACATTTCCACCACATGGTGTGACATAACTCAAATGGGAAGCGGCATATTTAAAGTAACCGCGTTTACTTTTAATGAGGCCGAGCCCAGTTTCAAAGCAAGAGCTTAGGCTCTGTGTTTGGAAGGTCCCTAGGAGTACGTGCAACTCAGCAACCACTGCCTGGGAAGGAGAAGAATGAGATTACTTAATATAACAAAGGACGGCAAACATTTAGAAAAGTTAACAAAACAATAATATCATAAATCCAAATTAAAGACCAATTGAAAAATGCCCATTCCATGCACAGCTTGTACTCGATCCAGGCTCATAAATATATCTCTTTACTGTCCTACCGATTGTTATATGGCTTGTCTGTATTAAAGGTTTGCCAGATGTAATACTAGCCAGCTTTGTGCTGAACAGCTGCTCTCTATAGAGTCCTTTTTGACAGATCTGTCAACATTAAAAACACTGTTTCAACTTGACAGATGCAACAATTCAATTAACAGAAAATGAATGCAAGTTCTTGGCAAATCTAAGTCCTGCACCCTATAGCTTACTACTTAAACCTTTGTTCTCATACGTATTTTGAACACAAACTTTTTCGCAGTATCTATGCAGACATGATGAAGCCGGCAGTACACAAGATGAGCAAGAAAGTACACGACACAGCATACTGGAAACTGAACAATCGTACAGTACGTTACAAATCAAATGAAACTGAAAAACGGATTTTGTAAATATTCTGGCAACCACAGACAAATGGCAAAGGAACCTAAAAGTAGAGGGTCAGTACTATATTATGTTTACAGATAACACACAACACAATTAATATAAACTACAGTAGGTATAACATTTATATACAGCTAGTTCAAACTACGTAGTCGTGGCGCACACTGCCCACCTTTTCATTATTTACACGCATTACAAAAAAAAAAAAAAAAAGTAGTTTTTTTGTTTTTTAATCTAGCATTATTTTAGAAGCTATAAACAGAAAAACAGAGATGTGGTAACTATTGGACGACTAAACAATCATTATAAATCACAAGCGTGAATACCTCAAAGGGCTCTTCAGGTGAGAATAGCAAAGAGAGATCGATACGGCTTCTACCTAATCCATCAACGAATATCTTATTTACAAACCACTCGCTCAGTGAACAGGGCAAACTAGATTTATTTTGTAATCATTTCTGACTGTATCGTGTACCCTTTCTGTGATGCAGCTACGATACGAACGATCATATGCTAAATAATCAATACAGGGCTTTACCTGCTGAGTTTATCGTTTGACTCACTTCTTTGGGTAAAGTATACGAAGACAATAAAAAACAACTTCGCCGGAGATATTCGGACACACTTTCATTCTCTTCCAACCGTCTCTGCTCTGGCTTTATATGAATTCAAGTCCCGCCCAACGCGGATTCGAATTCGGTGATTTCGCCGTCTATCATAGCAACCAACCGCCTTCAGCGCACTGTGATAGGACCAAAGAAGTGTCACTTACAAGTCGACCTAAAATCTCTGTTTTAATTGGAAGCCAAACCAACTGTAAAGCAGGAGAATGTCCGTCGCCGTCAAACGCAGATTGTGGTTTACCGTAATCCACTCAAACAAGTTAACCAGAAAATGTTGCCAGAGGTATAACATTACCGTAATTACCCTTGTAATATTTTGACACCTCAAATATTAATGTGGGATTTACACAAAATATGCATACGCCTTTTGTTGAAATGTGTCAGTTTCTAGAAATAATGTGGATACCTTATATTGTGTTTATATTTTTACTGCATTTTGTAATAGTTCTGTAAACTGGGGCTGGAGTGGGGCTACAATATTCTGCACTATCATAATATATATATATATATATATATATATATATATATATATATATATATATATATATATATATATATATCCAGAGTTACAAGCTTAAAAAGAAACAAGCATGTAGTTTTATTTAATTTTATTAACAACTATGATGGCAAACAGGTGGCAACATCGAGCAATGATAAACTGGAGCAACATAACCTGGCACCATTCATAACAACTGCACACATGATAAACACATGCGGTATATACCATTCACCGATCATTTTGGATTGCGTCACACCTCTAACGAATGTAAATGTTCTCTAAGTTTAGGGAGTGTGTTGACACTACAACCCCTTATGTAAGAACAGCTGAGGATGCTTTCATTCATAACAGTGGATATGTTTGGGTTTTTTTCCCCCACGCGTCTTATTCTTTCTGCTGTACCGTGCATGCTAGGTTATTATAATTTCGGATTGCACTGCCCTGGTCCGTGGCTTTTTCACTTTCGCATACAGCGGCATATCTTGAGTCTCTGGCCTGGGTACCGCAGCTCCCACCTGGGCGAGAGGCTGCGGCGAGAGGCCGCTTGGTTTGGGCTCGTTGATATTGGTGTAGACCGGGATGGTTTTGCTGTCTTCCATCTCTGGCCCCCACCTGACTTCCACGGTCCGTATCTCGTCATAGAGGTTGCTGCCGCCTGAGGTCTGCTTGCAGAGGGCTCTTGAATCCAGGGGCCACACGTTCCTGACCTCAGAGACCACGTCGTACACGTTCAAGCTGTTGGAGCTGCTGTGCCTCCGGGTGACCCGCCTTGCAATCCCGGGCAGTTCGGGGAGCTCCCGAACTCTTTGCACTTTCCCGCGGTCATCTTTGTCAGCATCTGCAACAACGCACATGAAATAAAGCCTTAAAATAGGTAAATAGGTATACCCAAGATGCTCTTTTGATTAGACCCGTCAATGCTAGTTACGTTACCGTATTTTCCTTTCAATTCTAAATACGCTTTAGACGCACAAGCCTCTCATACATGTCCACAAATAGTTACAATTGAGCTGGAGCAGTAGGTGGCGCTGCTGATGTTACTTTTGAATATTTGTAATTTAAAGATGCGCTTGACTGTCTCTTCCAGGAGGTGAGATGCGCATCGCAATTGGGTTCTCGTCCTGTTGAGGTCAAAGACTTGCACGAACAAGACGTTGCTTTTCACAACCCCAACCCCATTCCCTACCTGTGACGCTGCCCGTTTCAGGAGACTCCTCTTTCTGGGGTCTGTCTGACTCCCCCGCTTTCCTCTTAGCCTTCCCTTTAGATTTGGCATCGGCGGCGTTTCCTGCAAAACGCCAGCCCTCTTTCATTCTGCACATGATCTCCCGTACTGTAAACAGCGCTTGCCCCTGTCATTCATAACCTCTTACTTATGGCAATTCTATTAGTGATATCACAACAAGGTTCTGTTCATATCAAAAACAGAATTGCTGCTATCGAAAGAGCACCTTTAAATTTTATATTAAAAATAGAATTGTTGATATCAGAAATAGAATTGTTGATATCGAAAAAAAAGTGAATTACAAAAATAAAATTGTTGGATTCAATGTTGAAATGGTTTGCCACACTTGCTGGTAGCATTTATCTTGGGGGGGGGGGGGCATTGTGCCTTGACTCATATTCATAGCAGTATTGTTCTTTCGTTGTGTTGAGAATCTCTTATCCCTCACATTTTGCGTGTTCATTCAAGATAAGCAAAGTGCTAGAATAGATAGACTGCTGCATCCTGCCTGGTACATACATGGTCTGATTGCAGATAGACCAGGACCCTACCGCATCTCTCCAGCCTTGGCGTTTGTCTGAGACAGCTGAAGTACGAAACACAAGCAGCAATCGGAACAACACTGCACTTCCATAAATATTATAGTACTGTGGTACATTATAGCAAGTCACAAAGGAGAATGAAGACACTTTGTAAATCGTGCGCGATTTTTCAGATCTGCATCCAGCCCCTGTCACGCTGAAACTGAATCACCCTTTCGGTTCTACAAGGTGTTTTTCTGCTTTAAAAAACAACAGAGCTCCGTTTGAGTGTTTAGTAAAAGCGTATCAGTGAAGACTGGACTAGAAACAGCGCGTACTTTTTTCAGCTTTGTTGATTTGTTGTTCGGGTTGATCGGCAGTTGAAGCGTTTGTACTCTGCTCCCAAATCTCATTCTCCGCAGTGGTCTGTGGCTGGAATGCAAAACACACACGTTTTACAGAAGATGCACGTTTCTAGCTGTACAAGACTGGTGTCTCTTGGAATAATAAAACAACGCGTGCAATTGCTTTAAACTGTAAGTAACAATGCAATGTATTCTACTTTGTGTAGAAACACAAACTGTCTACCCAGATAAGCTGCATAGAAAAACATGACGTCTGATAGTTTTCTTAGTAAAATAACTGTAATGATTAAATCAGGGATTAGGACTTACTAATGAAGACAGTTCAGTCCCTTCACTGCGCTCAGGGTGACTCGTTTTATCAGATTTTCTGAAAAAAAAAAACAGCCAATTTCCAGAATCATATCAGTCAATCAGTTAATAGCCCCTGACAACAGGTGACAAAATAATGGTCAGCCCTACTAAAATTTACCGCGTCTGTGTGATGCACTGCTAACATGACGGATGGGGACCCCTGGTGGTGAGATGAGGCAGAGCTCTATAAGCACAATGCAGCAGCGGCTCTTTTGCACAGTGGTTAAGGCTCATGTAAAGCCTGGGGTGCTGTAAGATTATTGCACGGGTCTCTGCACTCTTACCCTAACACAGGAATTTAGCACTTCCCAGTTAGTTCCCCATGCTGTTTTTTTTTTTTTTAAACAATGCTTTATCATACTTATTGAGCTGTAACATTTTATTGAAAAGTTACACACGAAAGTTTTTCTAACATTGGAAAAAGCACCAAATGTGATTTTTGTAAATCATTTGTTTTTAGTACATTTTTTTTTTACTTTGTTCCTGATTTAAAGTATATGGAAGATCCTTTCTAGCTTTTTTTTTTTTTTTTTTTTTTTTTTTTTTTTTTTTAATCTTGTTGAAAGTAGCTAAGCTGATTAAAGGAGAGATTTTAAAAAATGTAATTTCTTACCTCTTATTAGCATTAGGAGCATTATCACAAGCAAAATACCAAAAATATTTATAATACTGTCAGTGCTAATGAAGTAGGTAAAACATTGTTAGCATTCATTCAACCTTCCGCGCGAATGGCCACTGCTTTTGTAACACTGTAACATCTGAAGTACAGACCGTGGTCCCCACAGGTCCAGTTCTCTCCGGGGATCCAGACCCAGTTGAGATGCTTCCCCGTCACCGGAGCCTTACCTCTTTCCACAGGGACTGCACATCAAAACCAGGAGGATCATCGTCACCAGGGCTGACGCTCCCAGCAGGGTGAGATTCCAGTGCAGAGGAGATAACGGATCAGATGGGAAAGTTTCCAAGGCCATTCATAAAGCGGACACCCCAAACTACGGACACCAGGGGAAATAGCATCTTGTCATTATCTGTTCCCTTGTGAAAGAATGTCTTTCTGTAGCTTACTCTGCCATGTATTTACCGTGCACAATACCGCTGGTTCATCATAGACCAGTAAAGTGACTGCACTGCCTGAAGCGTTCTCGTAGTGCAGAAATGAAGGCTTCTTTGTCCGTATACATCTATTCTGCAGGTGCTGGTTTTGCAGTATTTAGAATACAAAGCTCAGGGTGTTTGTGTCTAACTTTTTTGCTCACCTGCACTTTCCCCTTATTGCTCTCTGCCTAACAGTATAGCCTAACTTTGCAAGGCTTTGACATCATAGAGCTTGCTGGTTATCTTATTAAAGCTGTTGTGCAATGCACAAATATCTTATTCAATGCAATTTAGTTATATCTACAATAATATTAAACACATATAAAACATTTCTAAGTATCTTTATAGCTGGGGTCTACAATTTGTCAGCTCTCGCCTGTATTAGAAATATAATTAACTTTCAATGACAATAGATTTTTAACCACCAGTCCACAAAAACAGTGAACAGTAACACATTTAGTAAAGTGTAAACATGTTATCTACTTTAACATTCCAGTTGATAGAGCGTGTATAATTACAGGCATCGCTAGAATTATGAAAAAAAAACTCATTGCTTTTAAACACTGCATCATATCTCCAGAGGCAACCTTTATCCCATTGATTAATTTCCAGAACAGTCAGTTGCAGTTTAACAACACTATCATAACAGATTGATAGACACTCACCTGGTACAGGTAAATGAATGCACAATGTCTCTCTCGGTATGTGCTTGTCTGCTAAAAGTACAACAGTACGACTGGTAAGAGAAGTAACTAGAGGAACTAATCACTCTTCCCTGGTTGTGATTACAGCATTATTCAATAAGACAGAAGGGGAAGTTAGCTACAAGAAAGCAACTTCACTTCCTTAATACCGTGGATCTAAATGTCTGATTTAAATAATGATTTCATCAGCCATAGATCTCTCAGAATTTTCACTTGACGCAGCCACAGAATGGGTACGAAACCAAGTCCCGACCCGTCCCAGTTTATAAGGCTGGTTTCAAAGCAAGTGCCAGTGAAAAGACAGCTGACTGCAGCCCAAGAAAAGGATGAAGAGTGATGTATGATTGTGAGTCAATATTTCCCTGTGATTTTCATTCAGCTGATCAAGCCCACATGTAATGGTGTGACAGTGAGATCCAAAAATAGAGGAACGCCACAGTGATGATTCAATACAAATGGCATCGCTTTCCCCATGTAAACAGACTGGGCCAAAACTGAGCTGTCCAGTACAATGGACAATAGTTTCTTTTTTGAGGCTCCCAAACAGGTCTTGCCTCTTCCCTGGACTGAAGGGAGCTCCTTTAGTCATTCGTGTTTATTTGTGCTGAATTATGCAGTAGTATCAGGTTAGGGTGGAGTTTTGTATTACATTATTTATCTTCTAGTATAACTTTGAGCAATGGTACCATGCTTAACCTGCATCTGTAACTTTAAAAAGTGCAAAATAAAATACATTGAAAGAACAATTCTCAGGGTCACCATAACACATATTTGAATATTGTCTGTTTGCAGAGTGATGCATGAAAAATATGTGTAGTAACAGCTGTAGCCACAGAGGCACTGTAGAGCTAAACAGACTGTAATACCAGCATGACTCTGAGTGAGAGTCTATGAGGGTCTACATGCAACCTTTATTACACCATTACCCTAAGTCAGACTGGTCTATATGATGTCAGATCCAGATGTCATTGCCGCTATACACATTTTCTAAAGCAAAGACAAAAAAGGACTAAAAAAACTCAGAAGATGAGGTGCAGACTTTGTTTTGTTTCATATTTATTTACTGTACGTTTTTCACAGAAAAATCAATATCATTTTTCATCTCCCTCCACAGAGGTAAAGCGCAGCCATCAAAACCCAGAGTTTTAATGAAGGAGGTCAAACAGAATCACTGCTGCTAGACTGAAATCGCTGCGAGCTTCCCATACTCCCTGCAGAGTCAGCATATCTGCTCAAGCTCAAGTAGAGAACACATTCACACGAACACAAAACAATGAATCAAAACCCGGCTTCTCAGGTATGAACGCTGGAAGAGTGCAGTGTGTTTAACTACTAGAAAATAGTTTACAATAATAATAAACATAGCCCTGGAAGTATATATAAAAATAAAAACTAAAGAATACAAAAAAAAAAAATGTATTTGACTGTTTTTTTTAGCATCTAATCTGCTGAACCTGGCCGGAGTTACTTGCTCTACAAGCACACAAGAGATTGGTGCAGTGCCAGCTCCCTCTCTACTGCCAGTCCTCACTCAACCCCTGGCAGTCCATGTAGTGCAGTATCAGCTCTTTCTTCAGCCTGTACTTGGCCCCGCAGCGCTCGCACGTGTGCCAGTGCTCCATCTCATGCTCCAGGAGCTGGGTGTGGTTCTCGCAGATCTGGAAGCAGGCCTGGCAGATTGCCTGTGGAGGGAGGAGGTGCGTGGCGAGGTGGTGGTAGTGGCCGTTCTTGCGGTAGCTGGCGTGGCCGCAGAACTGGCAGTGGTAGGAGGCCTGGCCCTCGTGGCGCGCCTCGTGGACCTTCAGCTCCCGGCGCCTCACGAACTGCTTGCTGCAGTGGCTGCAGGAGAAGCGCTTCACCTGGCTGTGCGTGGCTTCGTGCTCCGTCAGATGGCCCCTCTGCAGGAAGGCCTTGCCGCAGGTCCTGCACACGTGGTTCCTGTCCTCCGAGCGCGGCCGGCCCATGTTCTGCAGCAGCATAGGGCAGCGCGGCCGGTGCGTTTGCAGCATCTTGACTCTCTTGAAGTGCTTCCCGCAGGTCTTGCAGGACTGCTCAGGGGGGTGTAGATCAGGAAGCAGCGGCACGCCATCCACTTCGAGCTCCACCTCCATGGAGCAGGGCTCCTGCTTGATCGACCGGGGCAGGGTCTGGAAGGGGGGTGAGGGGCTGCGCTGGTGCTTCCTGGGGACTCGCCACCTCCGGGCCGGCCTCTCCCTCCCACAGACCAGCAGGTGCTCCTCCAGACCCTGGCTGGTGTCGAAGCTCAGCTCACAGCGAGAGCAGGGGAAGGTAGAGGGCATCCTGGGGCGGGGAGAGGACAGGGGGGTGAGGGCCCGCTTGGGGGGAGGGGACAGGGAGCCACCTTCCTCAGCCTTCATAAGCATGCTCTTGCCAGCCCAGGCCCACAGCCGGCGCCCCATCACTGACTGCTGCCTCGAGCCCCCTACCCCTGCCGACACTCCCTTAGGGGAGGAGGAGAGCTCCGGGTTCGAATGGATTATTAGGGGCAGCTCTGGGAGGTAGTCTGAAAAGAGGAAACAAGAATATAGAATACACCAGCAAAAATACTATAAAGCACTTCTGATCAGCCAATCACTGTGAAGGATTTGTGAGAAACATGCCCATAAAATACCTGCAGTTAAATGTCTCCCTCTGTTACCTGAAGTGCTCCCTACCTCTCCCCTCTCTCACCTGTGTGTGAAGTTGTGCTGGTGCTGGCAGCTCGGGTTCCAGCCTCGGAGCTCACCTGGACCACCCTGATGCCGTGGAGCGCCAGGAAGGAGGGGCTCTCAGGGGCCTCGCTCTTCATAGGGGCCGGGGCTCTGCTGGGGGAAGGGGAGTGGGGCAGGGAAGTCGAGTCGGAGCATGAGGTGGAGGAAGAGGAAGTACAAGAGGATGACAAAGGAGAGGTGCAAAAAGAAGAAAAGGAATGGTTCTTTCCTCCCGCTGCCTTTCCATCCACCTTTACCTCTTCCCCCTTCTTCCCCTGCATCTTCTCCTCTTTTTCCCCTACAACCTCCGCCATGCAGACCCCGGAGGACGAGTAAAGAAAGCCCGGCTTCCAGTCCCGATCCTGGGCTCGGACGGCCAGGCTCTGCCCTACCACCTCCCCCTCCTCCATCTCTCCCTCTCCCTCTGGCCTGCGAGACTCCACTCCATACAGCAGCCCCTGCACTGTCCCATTCTCCTTCTCTTTCAGCAAAGCCGGAGGGGTGTTGTAGAATTCCAGGAAGGCCATGGCTGCCCCCAGCTCGGGGTCGGTCGCCCCCTCTCCCCGGGGCCCCTGGTACATCATCTGCAGGATGGCGTCGAAGTGCTGGGGGCTCACGGCGGAGGAGCTCAGGGCGTAGCTGCAGTGTGCGCGCTCGGCCAGCACAGGCTGCGTGATGAACAGCTTGTGGAAGAAGCCGCTGCAGGCCGCCAGCACGGCCCGGTGTGCGCGGAAGTGCACCTCCCCCACGCTCACAATCACGTCACACAGGAAGCCAAACTCCAGCTGGGCGCACAACTGCTGCATCACATGCTGGCAGTGAGAGGGGGAGGGAGGGGAGGAGAGCATCGCAGGGGTGGACTGAAACAGCACCTGGGGGGGAGAGGGTTCAAATACAGGCAGGAACATATGATCACAATATCAAAACTGGACCACACTTTTAGCTTTTTTGTTTTATAAATTTACTAGTTACATATTCATTTAACGTACAAATCTAAAGTTATAGATTATGAATAACACAGATAACTTGATTCATTTTTTCGTTATACAGTATATATTAGACAGGATATATACGTATCCATTTTAATATACACAAACAGATAATATAGATATACATACTCACACATAAATTATCCATGTGATTAAACACACTTCCTAAACCAGACTAACTGTTTACCTTTTAAATCTCTGTCCTGACTCCAGATACGCACGCAAAGGCTGTTCTCCTCCTGCCCGAATCCCAGCGGACAGGCAAATCCTGCAGTGGACAGCAGGGGGCTCTGCTGCTCTGAAGGGTCAGGCACACTCAGCAATGCCACTCACAGCGCCCTCCTGTGGCTCGCTGGCTTGAAACGAGAAGGAGGACCAGAGCAAACAGGTCGCTGCTGCTGGTGCTGTAGGAAGTGCGATCAATGGAGAATCCAAACAGCTACAAAGAAGGGGAGGGGAAAAAAAGCAAGAAAATGCAAGTTTAGTCCCGTCGTTCTGCAAGACCCCCGCCTCTACATTGCAATCTATTCCAATTCCTTCCAAGGATAGCTTAGAGACAGAATAAATTGTTATGATTGTTCATTTGAAGGCAACTTAATTGACTTAAATATAAGTAATTTGTCACCACTGCGAGAAGTTCATTTTAAAAGAACATTGTTAATTGCCAATTTGATCAATGATGTGTTGGAATTCATTCAAAGGGAATGGGAATGAGAATTGATTTTAAAAAGGCACTGGAATTGAAAAAACTGACTTGACCCCAACCCTGTTTGTATTAGTATCACTGGGCAGGAGTGTGTGTGGAATTCATAAGGAATGGTGCAGAAAAATACAATAACAACAATATCATATCTACTCTGAAGGCAAATCTTGACAAAATAGGCATATTTTGCAGGCATTTTTTTCTGAAAACCTTTCTAAAATTATTTTGCGTGACAAATGACGTGTAGGGCCAACTGTGTAGAACCAGACTACATTACAAAGGGTTAAAAATAACCCAACTACAAGCGTCAAGGAAAGCGAACGTTTCTAGTAGGAATAATATTTATGTCAAATTTGTAACAAATAAACGTTTTGCTGTTTTTTTCGTCCTCTGTTTCTGATGCAAACGTACCGCGAGGGGTGCCACAGTTTAACTACAAAATCGGTTAATAAAAAAAACAACCAAAATAAACTGCCGATTACAAGAAATGATTATTTATTCACGTTTCTTATTAACACAAACAGTCCATTCACGTTTACAGGGGAAATAAATATTACATAAATATAAAACAATACCAAATAAATTAATCTAAATTGAAAAGCCTAACATGCTATATTGGAACTTAAACTTGAGCGACGATAAAGTTCTGTTACTAGTAAGCGCACGGAAAGAAAAATCTGGGGGCGAAAAAATACGCGGGTTTTGTATAGTAATTTGATAAGTTTTAGTTTTAAAACTTTACAAAAAAACATTACATTTATCGGCTTGTTTTGGGTGGTTTTAGGGTTTCCTGCACAGTATGAGGAAACGCCAAACGACCACAGACACACACAACGGGGTCCTGCCGTACCAAGTACAGACAACGAAACACAACCCGGTCTGCGTTTGATAAATGTGTCAAACAACCCCACTGAATATTAAAATATATTCGAATGAAACGGCAAAATAAATAAATAAATAAATCCGTACACGTGAAACTCATCTCGTTGTATTGTAATACATTGTATATAAAAACAAAAGTTGCATTATACAATATATATGGCTTTGTTGTTTTACATTTACAGACTGTGGGTTCGCGAATAAAAACAATATATATATTCAACTGCTAATGTTGTAACCACGCCAGCTGCAACTAAAGCGACTGCGCTATGAATGGGAGGAATATGAAACCGCGGCGATTTCAGCAGCAGTCACTGCAACACGTCGCAGCGAACCAGACTGCAGAACAGGATACTAACGTTAACTGGGATCCTGGCTGGAAATACCAAAATAACACACTTGCAATATTCTGCCAGCCGTGGGTCCAAACCAGGAAAGGCAAAGTATTTTGGTGCACGGCTACAAACTTACTTTAGCACACAGGGATACAACTGCAACTCCTGCTAAAACGACTAGAAGTCTTTGCTGCTTTAAACACACACACTACGGCGCTGCAGTTGACGTATAAAAGTTGAATCACAAGCAAACAGCGATGCATCAAGGTTGTAGCGTCTGGATGAAACTTTGTATAGATATATTTTTAAATTGACACATCATTATAATAGCATTCTATTACATTCACACGACTTTTAAGTTTAATCAGTAGAATCACGTTGTCAAAACGCCATTTTGGTCTAACCCCCCAATCCCAACCTCTGTAGCCGCCCCCCCTCAATCCACGTCCTTGCAAATTTACTTTTGAACAAATACTGAAAAAAAAGAAAAGTGCGTTAAGAAATGTTTGCGAGTCACTAAACAGCACGCACTGGACACGCCTGCGCGCAATCTGCGCCGGCATTGATCCGAATGAATGGCAGCAGCAGCAAGGATATATTTCAGAAAGGGTACCGCGAGGTTCGCTCCTGTGGCGGTTGGACGGCGGGGTTGAAGAAAGCTCCGTGACGCGAGTGCATGGGTGTGCAGCACTATCCCGCTCCACAGAATCAATATGTGGGGGGCCAAGCCAAATTACGCGAGCCTCGGCTCTGGGATGGGGGCGGTCTTAAAGACGCGGTTGGTTTTTGCACAATTTACTGCTGGTCAATATTTCCGCCCGCCCTCCAGTCTGTGTTTTGTAATTGTTTTAGCAACTCGCTGCTGTTTAAATCATTACAGTGTATGATTTGAATAACGGCAGTTAGACGTTAAATGCACAATTGTATCCACGTCCTTTTCTCAATAACAACAACAACATTATAACACTGCTACTACGACTATGACTACTAATAATAACAACAGGTTTGTCTATCCTAAGGTGTTTGCAAGTGTTAGTGCTACGCATTGCAATCTGGGACATGTAGTTTACAGCCTTCTTAATGATTGACGCGTTTAAAATAAAAACAGCAGTACCGGTGTGTGTGTGGGGATATGCTGTTCACTATTGTGTGTATTTACCAACACTGCAAAAACACATGGTGCTGCTGTGTAAGATACAGGCTGATCTACACGTCACATGAAGCCACTAGGCTTACTTGACACTCTTACGTTTCCAAGTCAAACTCAGCTCATATGTACCCTTGTAAAGTTTAATAAGAATAATTAAACAGATCGGCTAATTTAAAGGTGACGACATTTCAATCTGATAAAAGCCACATGGCTAGTCGTTATCTCAAAGGGCTTTTTCTCCTGGTGAAAAAATGTAATAAAAAAATACACACAATGCAATAGATGATTGTAACATTTATTTCAAATCCGTTTCTCTCAGGAAACGCGTGACAATATATGAGAGCAAAAACAACAAGCTTCCACACTGAACACACACTCTGTGCTGACTTGTGCTGATCACAATGTAAATCCATTGCTTTCCTCTGATTAGCTTAGCTTCTCTCCCCCAAACTGTGCCCGAAGATAGTAAACGACACCACACACACACAAGCCACTGACTCTGTATTCTTATACATTAACTGGGATTTACAGATTTAAACACCAATGCTGATTTTTTTTTTTCTTCCTGGTATCAGATCACTTCCTATAGGTCACATGGCTTAATTCCACTGGACTGAGCTTTGGCAGAGGAAGTGATCATGTACCAGGAAGCAGCAGCAACCTTTAGCTGCACAGCTTGAAAGAGTCTAAAGAACCAGTGGATCTTCAACAGAACAAAAGAGTGTCCAGTGACAATATCACCAGTGCTAATGAGAGGGAGCAAACAGATTAGTATTATCATTCACTGAATTTTAATTACACATTTAATTGCATACTTGCGTTTACATCATCTGTGCAAACAACAGCAATTTATTCATACTTACATACTTCTTAATACTCTTTGTTCTGTATTATTAATCTTAAATATATATATATTATTTGGCAATCTGTTCTCTGTATTAGTTTGTTGTGATGTGTTATATATATATATATATATATATATATATATATATATATATATATATATATATATATATAATATATATATAAGTATGGAAGTGGATTTTAAGTATTTTAAGATTTTAAGTACATTGTATTTGGAGGCACTACAGCCTGGCAGTTGGAATACAGTTGTGTTTACACTGTGTTTGTTAGATAGCTTGGTTTTCATTTGCGTTGCTAAGCTGTAGCTCCAAGATTACATTCTGTTATGACCATGGCATATATTTACTGTATATATAGTATATAGTACTGTGGATAAATAAATCGGACAAACCCACTTTCTTTTCTATGTACAGAAACAAGTCAGAATAAACTGATTAGCCATATAAACATGTGACAGCCACAAAAGAGCCATATTGTAAAGAAATGAGGCTAAGTGAGTCCACCCATTTGTATTGTATCAGGACCAGGCTTTTTAAAATGATCAAGCAAACTGATCTTAACCAAAGAGACCCGGCTGAGACTGTCAGTAACAGTGCAAACACAACCCTAGATCCAGGCGTTCCTCGACCTGCCGTGGCAGACAGCCAAGATTCCACTGAAGATTAGCTGTATCCTGGGGAATTCCTTTCTAGGACGTACTGAGACTGCTACAGTATATGACTGAAGCATTGGTGCTCAGTCGTTTCCTCAATTAAAAATAAATCAAATCAAAGTTGACAGACATCACTACAAGTCTTTATCTTTCAAGGTGATAGATGCGGTACAAGATCACTAAAGGGTTAACACTGAAAGTCTGGTAAAACACATACAGGCAGTACACACGTGTACTCGGCAAATACTTCAACAATACTCATCGTACATTTAGAGGTTTTAAAGACACTGTTAACTTAGCATGGATAATTCCACGATCACGAATATGCAGCTTTATATACGGAAACACAGATAAACAGGTACTGTATCATACACTTTCCAAAATGTTCAATTGATCCAAAACAGTTTAAAAGAAGGATGCAACAAGTTATTTAAAGGGTTAAATGTGCACTTGTTTTCAACTGAAATGACCTGCTATCAGGAGTCTGAACAATCAGGCACCTGCTGCTCTGAACTGATCACATTTATCATGGCATGAGTCTGTACTAATAGGAGTTGTCCTTGCAGCTGTAAGAGTGGAACATTTATTACAGATCACACTCCTGGCTCCAGATAATTTCAGCAACACGCTTCATTGCAGGTAGTTTTGAACCCCAGGACTGGGTGAAGGACAGCTGGTGCTCCTTTTGGCATTCATTTTAAATCCAGTTTGAAAACACATGACAGTTATCCTGAATACATGCTTTTTAAAACGCAAAGAGAAGTGCTTGTAAGTCTAAACTAATGCCTGTGACACAAACATCATCTCCAGCAATCGAATAACCAGTAGCAGCCACACACACAGTTTCTCCAGGGGGTAGAAGCAATGTTCTTATTCCCTTGAAAAGTGTTTAAAATGACTTGGGCCTGCCAGCAACCACTCATTCAATAACGGTTGCCAAGACGACAGCAGCGAGTCAGATAAACACAGATCCTGCTGTGGCTGCGCTGGTTTGCGTCAGAACCTGAGTCAGTAATAAACAAAATGAGAAACAGGATTAACCCAGGGACCCTTCAGACAGGCAGCGAGCTGGCTCAGTCAGTGAGACCCCTCGCCAGGGTTCAATTCAACAGGTCCTTTTCAAATTGTAAATTCTTGTAAGCAATCATGGATCTATCAACTGGATCTATCCCAGCAGGTAATCGCTCAAAGAACTAAAAACTGGTTGGGTTACCAGTGGGCTCCTACACTAAACCAAGATACAGCTTCAGTATAGTATTGCTAAACATGTTCATTGCAACCGTATCTTCTACCAAACAATAACTGTTTATCCTTCTATTATCAAACTTGTTAACTGTCTTAAATGTCAAGCTGTCTCAAGAGCCTAACAATGGACTGCAGTAAACTGTGCCTGTTTAAATGTGTTGATTGAATTCTTCCGCAATGAAAGTCAAACTGAGAGACTGTATGAGTTAACTCTGCAGTGCTGAAACAGTGCTCCCCATAAAGTTAGCTAAGGCATAAGGTGCTAAGAGAAACCATCTGAGCAGTAACAATGCACCTAAATAACCCAGAACCTACTTCTCGTATGTTATCTGTGAGTTTAGCGAATGGCTTGTTGTCTTAAGGGCTCGTGAACAGCTTTTGTTGCAGTATGCTCAACTCAAGCTCGTACATATTTATGCTAACTCTGATTGTAAATGATCATTTTAGAAACACAACAAGGTCACTATAAAAATAATAGGAGTGTGGGTGCAGGGCAAGCGGATTCACCCAGCTGTGAGGAATTCTGTATGGAATCTGTTCATCCTGGCTGAACTGCTGGAGCAAGCAGTCTGAGCTCAATCCGACACGCACAGCACATTCTTCATACCCAGCTTGCCTCACTTCTCTTTGCTGTTGATTATAATGCGGACTCTGCGTCTGGCATAAACAGCGGTCAGGGCACTGCTGAGCGCGATGGCTGCCAACAGAGCCCAGATGAGGAACCCGGATGAGTCCCCGTGAAGCCGGCTGTAGAGGGGCCGCCTGGCCAGGTAATCCAGGTGCGAGGCCTCGATCTGGGCGAGCGTGCACAGGGCCAGAAGCACGTGGAAAACCTGGTGGCCCTGGCCAAAGAAGTTGCACCTCCCTGGAAACCATACTTCAGGCAGAGGGTATGTGAAGAAGAAAGCGCTGGCTAGGAAGAAAGACACCTGGTAAATGTGGTAGGAGAGCGCCTGGTCGCCGGCACAGGGGAAGCAGTTGTATATCCGAAGGATAACGGGACTGATGTCCCAGACATAGGCCATGCCCGACGGCACCACCTGGCCCAGTTTACGGACCCACTTGGGCAGCATGTGGCTTTTGTACTTGCCAGTGCAGCAGCCGGCACAGGAGAGCCACGACAGGAAGGCAGCAGTGGGTAGGAAGATGCCCTTGACCTGGGTGTGCCAGTCCTCCTCTATGGCATAGTAGAAATGCACCAGAGCGCTGCCATACTGATAGATGGCCACGCCCACGTAGTCCAGAAAGAAGAAAGAGTAGTGGCAGAGCTCCGACTTGGCTGACAGCAGGTGAGCCAGCGTGCTGCAGGTCATGTAGGTGAAAGAGGACAGGAGGAGGATGAACAGAGGCCAGGCGTGGGGCTCCCACAGGAAATCCACGGTTTCAGACAACTGGCCGAACTTCATGAGGACCACCAGAGCCGCCAGGAGGTGGGTCCACACGTTGACAGTCTCGTTGTGGCGCTGGAAGAGAGACAGGAAGTAGTAGCGCCAGTTCTGGTGGACATGGCGGTAACCGGCGTTGATGTGGCGCTCCCTGAAGACCCAGGGCACCTCGCTCTCTCTCAGGGTGCAGGGCAAGGAGGGGGCCGCCTCTTCCAGCATCCTGGGGATCCCCCGCACCTGCTGAAGGCTGATGAACAGCCGGCCCAGCTGCTCCATGGCGATGGTTGCCATAGCTATGGCTGCAGCAGTTTCCTGTTCCTGTGCAAACACAAAAAACACAAAGGGGAAAAACATCATCCTGTCTGCAATCTCTGGCATCACTGAATGCAGCCATTCAATGTAAAATCCCAGAATGACAGGGGGTGTTCAGGTCTGGATTGAGATGTGATCACAGAGCTTGAAGCCAATGACAGTGAACCTAGTTTTCATGAGCAAACAATGAAATGTCTCTCTGTATAGAGTTTCATCTCGAGTTCACATGACATCCACCAACGCACCCCTTCTCCTGAGTAACAGGTTCTCACTATCTCTAACGCTGAGGGTGTGTCGTCAAAGCAGCGGCTGGTGGGAGAAACACTTTATATAACTTCTGCTTTTTCAAACAAACTGGGTCACTAAAAGTGGTTGAAAATACAAGACTAGTGATCGCTCAATACAAGACACAACATGCAAATGAGAATGATTGAGCTTGGAAAGGAATGGAATTGAAATTTATGTTTTGTAGAGACTGCACCTTAAGGGTGAGGATATTGCACATTTGAGAAATAATCCCATTCAAAAAGTACAAAGGAAACGTTCCATTGTGACTCATACCTTGTCAATACAGGCTAAATTACCATAGAAACAGGCATGTTCACATACAGTACACGGATTGGCTAAAAAATCAGAGAATCAAGGCAAGCTATACTGTTCAACTATGTATACTATAGACACATGTTTTCAGTTGTATATTAATTCATATTTTATTGTGATCGCACCTCTTCTAACAAAACCTATATGGATCACAGCACATCAGCTCATTTGCACTTATTAGCTGTCTAATTCTGAATTCCTTCTGATCAGCCCCTGATGTCTCTGTACAGCAGCTGAACACAACAGCAAGCTGCTTTACTTATGTGATTGTAATGAAGATACCATCATTGGCGCTGGAAATTGTTTTTTTTTCTATGCTTGATTGTTGCAAGATAAAAGCCCACACTCTCGTCTAAGACTTGCAAAACGAGCACACAGAAAAGAGCTACAGTGCTGTGCAAGGTTCCCTCATAAGAGAGGGACTGACTGGAAACACTGACAATATACAGTACATAGTGTGTCTAACAAAACCGTTCCATGTGTGCAAACAGACAACCTGAGAACAAGGCATAGAATCTGTGTGCTTCCTTTAACCTAAAGCAGTACCAGATATCATGCTTTACAATTAAAATAAATGTGTGACATAGCATGTGTTTCTTTCAAAACTGCACACCTGAGACAATCGAATGGAAGTGCAAAATGGCTAGAGCTGTGGCTTGTACTGGTATAGGCTGATCAAATCAATGTCTTAGACAAATATTGAGACATTTTAAAGGGCAGAAATGTTGTCTGGCATAACTATAACTGTACACTCGTATTCCAGTCTCTATATGTAATGTAATAAAAATAAAATTAACCTCATACAAGCAGACGAACAAGAAAATCAGCATTTTATTCTTATTATTTAGCACCTTTATCTAAGGTGACTTACAGAGGCGAGGTTGTGTGAACTATGCATCAGCTGCAGAGTCACTTAAAAAAACGTCTCACCCGAAAGACAGAGCACAAGGAGGTTAAGTGACTTGCTCAGGGTCAACCATCAGTTAATGGCTGCGCTGGGATTTGAACCAGGGACCACCTATCCACGGTCAACACTGTCTTTTCTGGACCCTAATGACAACTCTGATGAAGAGCAGTGGTATGTAGCTCCCTGCGGTACAGATTAATCACAGGTCTGTCTGAATTGTATTGTATTTGTGTCTGAGGACACAAACATACAGTATTTTATTCCCGTGCTTGTTGTCAAGGAAACGAGTTGTTTGTGCCAGCTGCAAAATCAGATGACATTCTCTGCATTAATTGTTTGCACCTAGTATTCAACATAAACGACATCACAAAATGACTACAGTTTTAAAGATGAGATTTTATCTGTAAATATATTTAAGAGCCCTCAGAAAGCGCAGTAAAACAGCATGTAAAATGACAAATACGATACCTTAATAACAAACGAAATCTGCTCCAGAAAATTCCAATTTACGGAACCCTCCTCCCTTTAAAATAGCTTTAAGATAGACAGCTTGCATCTGCTCGTACCGCTTCCATCTGATTAATGTGCTTTCCTGCTTATGTGTGAATTAACAAGAACCAAGAACGATAAAAAAAAAAAAATAATAATAATTAAAAAAACGACAGCAGGACGCGCCCACTGTTTCGGGTATGTCAGAAGTATATCAGCCAGTGAAAGCTTTCGTTTTTACACTGACATTTATGCATTCAATCTCATATAACCAATAGCATTGTGAAAGAAGGCGGGTTTAAAATATTATGTTTGTACAGTTAGGCGGTGTGCACTGAAAACTATTTTTTTTTTATAATCCCTGTTTGCTAGATTAGCACTACAAATAGAATTCTAGATATTAGGAGTGGCATAAACTTTGAACGATCGACTCGTTTTTGCGTAGGCAAGTCTTGCAGGCTATGCCGAGAAAAAAAAAAAGTTAACTACGGAACTGATTAATAGTTATTAACTGTGTGGGTTAAAACCGTATTTTTTTTAGAATGTATAGCTATTTTATGTGTATTGCTGAGCTGTAGTCGTGCACGTCAGTTTATTTGCAGTGCAAACCTCGGCACTTCTTAGTAATGTTTGTAAAAACTCGCCTGACCGCACCCAGTTGAACGGAAAAGTGAGGGGGCGGGGTTGGGAATATATAACTAGTAGCGTTCAGTTGTTTTGCGTTTATACAGATTACCTCTCTTCCCTTAGGAAAAAAAAACAACAAATATAAACAGTGTGCAGTTTCACCCAAAATGATTAACGCTTTCATGCATGACATAGTGACAATATATGTATTTTATTTTTGTAACAAATAATAAATATATTTTTTAATTTAACATATTTAATCTGCCTTAATGTTGCACCAATAGTGGAAATATCATCTTAAATTGAGCAAAACTGCGCGAGAGGAACTGCATGGGATGCAGTACACATGGGACAAACAGCAATCTTTCTACTAACATATTCTATGAAAGGTGAAACAGCTTCCATGAGGCTTTCATTTTTAGCAGTCACTTGTAGGCCAAAGTCCCACAGTGCATGGCTCTTTGGCCATTTTCCAGAGACAACAATAAACATTTCACAAAGCTTTGGTTTCTATGTAGTAATCTCAATAAGAACCACTAATTATTGCATCCATAAAATAAACAAAAGCCCAGAGGTATCAACAGGTTTAAGGTCTTGTGACGGTTGCCATGACGGTGTGCTATACAAGCGTGCCATTGCAGGCTCTTGTGTTGTGTTATATTGTATTGTAACTGAAAACCACAATCTTACCCAAAGCAGTTTTGCAATATCCTCAGAGTTGTCGCTTGGCTTTCTTAATAAAAGCCAGTTGATCTGAGCTACTGAAATATTATTATGATGACAGTCATTCTTAACTTTCATGTCATGAAAACATTTAGTTTGCCATACCTCGCTATTCTTTACAATGCTTACCTGTGCTTGTCCATGCTTTCACTGTGCTTTACTGCACTTTGCTGTGCTTTTACTAAGGTAAACTTTTATAAGTACATCACCACGTTGTATTATTATTATTATTATTATTATTATTATTATTATTATTATTATTATTATTATTACTACTACTACTAATAATAATAATAATAATAATAATAATAATAATAATAATCTGTGACTATTATGTGCATTATATATTTTACTAGAAAATGTCATTAATATACCTTTTATTTGAATAATCCATTCTGAAATTATTCATAACGAATTATAAACGCATGCTGAAACTACTGATGCCTTTTCAGCATTAGGTGACTACCCTGACCCCTGGTGATCATTAGTTGTACTTACATGGCTTATTATTTCTCCCTACCTGTGCGCATCCTGTGCAAGGTGTCCTGTCTTTCTGCGTGGCTGGCAATGGGACTTGAACAAGCGCAGAGCCGAATACGAGGAAAACATTGATGAAAATAAAACTGTGTTCTATTTAAATAATCTATAATAAAGAATGGAGATTTGATCTACGATCTCTTGTTATGATGCTGCACCTCAATTTTAATGGATTGTGATCAATGCTAAGGTACTGGGGAAACTGATCCGGGTAGTACCCAGTAATAGAAATAAAGAGGTTATATACTTTTTATACTAAAACAGCCCCTTGAACTTTGGGTAATAAATTGCTGTTTCACTTTTGGAAGAAAAACTACACTTCCCAGCGTGCACTGCACAGTATCCCATCTGCCTAAGGAAATGTTTAATTCCGCTCCCTTGTACGTTCAGCTCCTCTTCGATGTCATTGGTGGAGAGCGCCGTCAGTAAGAGGACCGATTGGCCGATCTCTCCAGCATTTTTTGTTGCGACAAGACCTAGAGCCCCGAAAATGTTTTGACAGCACCCTGCGTTGTGATTCAGCGAAGTTCTTACGCCCGGATCTTGCGTGAGAGCCATTGCCGCTCGCTAAGATAAGTGCAAAACAATGCGTAAGAGTTTAGAGGAGGGATCAGTGCGGAACCGTAGTTGGGGGAGAAACAGACACTGAAGTGGCATTTCAGAAAATGCACATATGCTAAATATTTAAAAGCAAGTGTCCTTTTTTTTTTTTTTTTTTTTACTTTAGTGGATTACAGCCATTGTTTTTGTATGAGCCGATTTGTTTGCTGCGTCTGGGATTAAGTCGTACAGCATTTGGATCCAGTGTTAGAAATCACAGGCCAGGCAGGTAAGTGAAATGCACTCTACGGAATGTGCATTCGTTTGATTTGCAGGTGTCTGTAACGCTGTCATCAATAAAACTGCGACGCACCCCCAATCTAGAAACCCTAATTGTTTGAATTCTGAATTACTTTTTTGGTTTCGTGTTTGCATCGAAACTGTCAAGTTCTGGAAGCGTTTCAGTCGGTGTCAGGATTCCTGTGCAATAGTAAATATTCGGACCGCAATGTTATATAGCTTATATATCAAGTTAAATGAGCTTTTCGACTGCACAGGGTCGGGTATGGGCACGCAGTATATAATGACGCCAGAGCCACACGAGGGGCAGTTTTTCGTGACGATGGATCTTGTTTGGTTACATTTTTTTTTTTTTTTAAGCCCCTACACAGTTGTGCCACATTTATTTAATCCACATCCGTAAATTAGATATAAAGACATTGATGTGATTTCTAAGTTAATGTGCTTTGCTGCACACGTGTTCTGTCTAATCCCAGCTGTAGACAAAACGCCTCATAATTAAGTATGCATCTCCTTTCATCATCCAAACAAAAAAGTCGAGCTTTAACCGTCGGGGGTGCATATTTCAAAAGTTCAGTTTGTTAACTTTTGAATGACAAAAACACCTGTTCATTTTACATACCGAGAACCATAAGACTAGCCGATGCGACAAGTGAAACATTTCTAGGAAGCTTTTCTGAAGCCCAGCTGTTACTGCGCTGTACTGATTAGCAGCTGATGTTCTCCTATTGGGACTGATGCAAACAAACTCTCTTCTAATCTTTTATATAGGGACATACAGAAGATGCAAAATGCACCACAACCTAGTATGAGGATGCCATATAAAGCAATGGTGGTTCTGCCTCACAGTACAGTAAATGGAAGCAGTTTGGCTGTGGTTGCTCTCTTTTAACTGACTGGATGCATTCAAGATGAATGCTGTTATTGCTCACCAGTCACATGTAAGGTGCTTGGTATTGGGATTGTATTCACACACATACAGCATCAAGAGTATAGAGAGCACTTAACCACATCACAGGGGAGGAACCCATCTAGGGACTAGCTTCTACCCCACTCTTATTGCATAGCAGTTTGATCCATTCCTGGTTTTACTGTGTTGTTACTGCTTGTTGCCTGTGCACTGTGACTAACGAAGCTCATATTAATACCTGGAATGGGGTTAAACTGCTATGCAATAGGAGTCTTCTTCCTACCCTGATGTTTTGCTGTTTTTAAATCAAGAAAAGTCACAGTTAACACAGTCCAAAAGTGTTCCAAGTTTCAACACACGCCATCATTGTCCTCCAAGGCCACCGAGTGAGGCCTGGGGGTGTCCTGTCTTGGCGTGGAGTCGGTTGGCTTGGATCATGCCCAGGTCGTGACTCCACATACAGACTAGAATCTTCAGCTGGTACTGTACACAGGTGACATCATCATAGCATATGTGTTGTGTCTTGTGAAGGAGGACAGGCCTGACCTTCTTATGTTTAGCACATCCCAGAGATGGGAATAAGACTCCTGCTGCAACATTTTAAAGCTGAGCTTTAAAGAGAGCAGGTTTCTCTGATCCTGCTTCAGTGAGACCAGTTTTAGAGAAGCAGATTAGCACAAGTATTGGACTGCCTAATGTCACCAAGGCAAGGTCGTCCGAGATTAGAGCCAGCTTTACATGTGGAAGCAGGTCTAGAGTAAGGTTGCTTTCCCACCTGTGTTTTTTTTCTCCCCAGCTTGTTCAATGTCTTTCCTGCGGGAGAGCTTACATGTAAAGAGTCAAGGGTCATTGCGGCGTGCTGGGACTCCTAATCCAGGGCTTACCTTATGATTTGCTGTGAGGCCATGGCTGCGGTTAACATCACCAGTGATATCCTGCACAGGCAGATCAAGGTAAGAGCTGGAAGCTGCATTATCAGAGATTCACGCCGTGCATCTGCCTGTTGCATTCCTTTGGAAAATGCATTGGAATTTAGCTGAGGGTGACCTCATTTTTCCCAGTACTTGTATTTGATTGGTTAAGCTGTTGGTGGCTGTATCACTGGAACCACTGCGCACGTGTTTATTGAGGTTCGAGTCTGTTCTGTGGGTGCAGCTCATGGGTGCAGTAGTTCTGTCATGTGTATGCGTGAAGTTTTTGAATTCCTGCTTTGCTTTGCTTGTATTCTCAGGAGAAAGGTATGCTGAGGTTCCAGAGACACTACCATGTGACGGACCCTTTCATCAAACGGTTAGGACTGGAAGCAGAGCTACAGGTACAGCAAATCTTGATTCTGTAATTAATAGACCTCCCTGTGAAGGAACAGGTTTGCACCTGGCAGGGACCCTATAGCTGGGTTTGATTTAAAAACATTTCTGGGCAGTGTTGTGTGGTACGCTGCCGTTCTGAATTCTGTCCCCTGTCACTGAGATGAGATGAGGTTAAACACTCAAAAACAGTTGTGTAATTAGGATTTTTAGCCGACACTGTATTAGTTCTGCACTTTGATGAACAATCCACTAGGGGCTGCTATATGGCTGTAAAATTACATTCAGCTTAACTTTAACATGATCTTTGTACTGTAGGTAAAGTATGTATTATCAGAAAACTTCAAAATAAAATAGAATTGCAGTCCTACATAAATATTAACCTCGGTCTTTTATGGAGGAGACCGGCATTCTCAGTTATTTAAGAGACCGACCAGAAAACTTGACTGATGTCGACAGGAACAAAACGGCAAGTCATTTATAAATTGAACTGTAAATATGAAGGTAAACCCATTGCTGTGCACAGTGTCTGTAATCTCTTGTTCCTGCTCTGTCACAGGGTCACACTGGCTGTGTGAACTGCCTGGAGTGGAATGAGAAGGGAGAGTAAGTACCAATCTCTGGATTTCATTGCATTGGTCTCAGATCAGGAGCTTGCATGCGTTCCCCTAGTGTGAATGTGGATGGGTGCTGGTTCATCCTTGCTGTTTGTCTAACTAGTTGTCCTGAATTGGCATGTTTATGTGCATGTGCATCTCTTTGGGCTGCAGTGATGCCTATATGCAATGGTGATACCAATGGAGTTTTGAGATGTTGGGGTCTAGTCAATTGATCTAACACAGGGATTGAAATAAAACTCCTGTTACTTAGCAATTTCATTCAAGTTTGGACCAAGATCTCACTGTGATTTTGTATTTACAGCTGGGACTGTCTATTATAACAGACAGTATATGCGCAGTGCGGTGTGCACAATGTTCTGCAACGTTGTAACTGCGTGTTCTGTGTTTCAGCTTGCTGGCGTCCGGCTCCGATGACCAGCATGCTATCGTTTGGGATCCCTTTCACCACAAGAAACTGATAACTATGCACACAGGCCATTCTGCAAACATTTTCTCAGTAAAGGTAACCAGGGTTCATATTCAAACTCATGAGCACAGGAAAGCTTGATTGCTGTAACATTCCATTCCATTTGAAAAAAAAAAACTGTAGAAGGAAAACACTCAAAGATGAAAGGCAAACAGTAAAATGATTATAGCATATACTGTGAAATTAGCGCAAATTAAAAACAAGCATTTCAGCTGGCGCTCTAATTGGTTAACGCTTCCTCCTCCTCCTCAAACCAGTTCCTGCCTCACTCAGGAGACCGTATCCTCATCACCGGAGCGGCAGACTCCAAGGTGCACGTCCACGACCTCACAGTGAAGGAGACCGTTCACATGTTTGCTGATCACACCAATCGGGTGAAGAGAATCGCCACGGCGCCCATGTGGCCGAACACCTTCTGGAGCGCGGCAGAAGACGGAATCATCAGGTGAAATTCAGCCTTTTGTCGGTTCTAGCTAACCAAATAATGTCTTGCCAGTAGGGCACTTCCACTGGGCCCCAAACGTGCAGTTTTGAAAGAAACACCTATCGTAGCGAACTGATCTAGGTCTGCTAGCCTCCAGGCAGTCCTGGTCATTTTCTCCTGGAAAAATCTCCTCTATCCCTTCAACGCCCTCGTTCCTGCACCTGCTCTACAGAGTGTCATTTTTCAAACGGATCTTATCCAAATATAAGTGATACGTTTCTTTTGATGCTCAGTATAGGTTTTATATCAAACAAAACAGTCTCCTCTGCCCCTATGTGGTATGTGTCCAGAGCGCTGCTTATGCAATTGTGATGCAGCTTGATTAACCTTCTTCAGTTATTGATCGTGTCAGAATCTGGGAAGCAATGAAGTTGCATTTCCTGTTGCAGTGCAAGGTGAATATCACTGTCGCGCTTGTTTATCCTGTTGTTCTGTAACGATGTCCTTTCCTGCTTGCTGATTCTGCAGGCAGTATGACCTCAGAGAGAGCAGCAAGCGCTCCGAGGTGCTGATCGACCTCACAGAGTACTGTGGTCAGCTGGTGGAAGCCAAGTGCCTGGCCGTCAACCCCCAGGATAACAACTACTTGGCCGTGGGGGCCAACGGACCCTTCGTACGGCTCTACGACATCCGCATGATTCACAATCACAGGTACACCTAGGACAGGGGAGAAACGGGAGAGTCCGCACACCTCCAAGTACCTTACTAAGATTTTAACATTTGATTAAATACTGCAATTGTGAATAGGGTGTCTGAAGAGCTGCGTTCCCCTGTATAAAGCCCATACGTTTGTGTTTATGCGCTTTGACTGGGAGCTGTTCTTCAGTTCTGCTTGCCTGTCATAGACGTAACAGGCTGCATTAGTAGAGCCAGCGCCATCTAGTGTTCTGCTACTGTGGATCAAGTTTCCTTTTGCAGTGTGGTGCTGGCGCTTGCTTCTGTAAAGACACTTTATCTGATTTAGCCTCCATAACACCAGTGGCAGATAACTGGAAGGGAATGATTGCAAAAGATAAAAGAGAAAAAAAGAAGACACAGTTATTACACCTGAACATTTATCACCTAAGGATAGGCCTCTGTCATGGTATCAATGTATTTGGAATTGTTTTATAGGAAATCAATGAGTCCGGGTACGTCAGCTGGCGTCCACACATTCTGCGACCGCGAGAAACCGATTCCTGATGGAGCCGTGCAGTACTATGTAGCAGGTATGCCAGGATAAGGCACCGTTTGAGCTTTTCAAAGTCTTACGACTTTTGTGTCGCACAGCAATCGCCTGGCGGGCTGTGAAAGGAACGTCGCCCCAGCAGAAATGAATGAAAGAATTAGGTGCTGGCGAGACCCAAAAGTGAAGCGAGTGGACCGCTGGAGATCGAAAGCTGGCTACAAACAAAGACCCCCCCCCCCGGTGTAACACGGAGGTTTCTTTTCCTGCTGCAGGTCATCTTCCAGTCAAACTGCACGACTACAATAACCGGCTGAGGGTGTTAGTCGCTACATACGTGACGTTCAGCCCCGACGGGACAGAGCTGCTGGTTAATATGGGAGGGGAGCAGGTAGGATCGAGCCCTCTGTCTGCTCACGAGCTTAGCAGTGATCATTCATGTGATCTCTTAAAACAAAGCAGTTTTAGAATATAGTGTGCAATCCGCAACGTGTTACGAAGCAGTGTGTTCACCAATAGAGCTACAGCACTATAAATGACACAATGTGTTCATATTTATTTAAAGTGGCGACTAGTCAACCTATTCTATACCTCACTATCTGACCTCAGAAAATGCCTGTGCTGCATACGCCAGGCATCCAGTTATATTGAAGCAGTTTGTAAATCTGTCTCCTGTTTTCTAGGTCTATTTGTTTGACCTGACGTTTAAACAGAGGCCGTACACGTTTCTGTTGCCAAAAAAGTGTCATTCTTCTGGAGGCAAGTACAGGGAGACTTTTTTTTTTTTTATTCTGAATAAAATAATAAAACTTATTCCGAATCAAAAAGAAAACAAAACCACTTGGCAGCCTTTCTGGAATATATGCCTTAAACAATGCATCTGTGTTTCAAGGGAGAAATATCGTATTAGGCTCTTTCTGTCAGAGCTGCAGTTCCCCTTGCCCACGGGGATGCTTTGTTTTTGTCCATAAAAATACCATTTATTTAAGTGTTTCTTTTTCTTATAGAAGTCGAAAATGGTAAAACATCAACCAACGGTGTTTCGAATGGAATTCATCTGCAAAGCAGCAAGTTCAGACTGGCTGAGGGCAAACCCCATAACAGGTACCATTGTCTTTGTACAGAACTTCGAATTGTCATTCGCTCACTTTATTCTGAAAAAAAAAAGAAAAAAACAAGCTCCGTGTCCCTTTGTCTTCACTGCAGTGTGCAGGGGGAGCTGCCTCCCCACCTGGAGAAGATCAAGCAGCAGGCGAACGACGCATTCGCTCGGCAGCAGTGGACGCAAGCCATCCAGCTGTACAGCCGGGGGATCCAGGAGATTTCCAAGAACGCCATGCTGTACGGAAACCGGGCCGCTGCCTACATGAAGCGCAAATGGTGAGATATCCCTGCCAGTTCCCGGGGGTTCAGGATTGTGTGCTGTTTCAGTGGGTGCTGAGCTGCAGTGTAACTGCTGTGTTCGCTGTCTCTGTTCCAGGGATGGGGATCACTATGACGCCCTGCGCGACTGTTTGAAGGCCATCCTCTTGAACCCCGCCCACCTGAAGGCTCACTTCCGGCTGGCGCGCTGCCTCTTCGAGCTCAAGTACGTGTCCGAGGCTCTGGAGTGCCTGGATGACTTCAAGGGCAAGTTCCCGGAGCAGGCTCACAGCAGCGCCTGCGACGCTCTGGACAAGGACATCAAAGCGGCGCTCTTCTCCAAGACCAGCAGCTGTGAGACACCCTCTGGGTTTATTCATTATCGCCATAGGTGCAGAAAGACAGACCTCGCTCTTTAGGAAAATTCTACTGTAGTCTTTCCAACACGTGAAACTTTTGTCTTTGAGCTTTCAGATTTTAGGGTTGCTTTTTGAAGTTATGAATCACCCAGTGCTAGATCCACTCCACAGATACAAAAGGCTTGCACACACATTTGTCTTTCTTCCCCAAGAAATGTGACATTTTTCCAGAGTAAATGGAAACCACCAGTGCTTTTGCATGGATGGAAATAAGACTCTGCTGCTTGGCACTTTCACCCATTCCAGGTTGTACTACAAACTTGTTTAGCCCCAGTGTATAGGTAACAAGCTCAGGTGTGTATTATTAAACTCCCAGGAGTGGATCACACTGCTATGCAAAGGGAGTTTTATTTCCAGCCCTGTATTTGGCTAAAGAAAGAGATGAGTAGGTGCCACACTGCCTCCTTGTTTTACATCTTGAGAACGGCTTATCTAATTGTGATGGAACTTGGTTAGGACATTCTGTAGCGTATGTTATAGAGAGTACCACCCCGGAGTGTCTAAGTACCTTTGCAAGTCCCAAGTACATGCAGTGCGCAGAGTGGAGCCCACGGTGTACAGCCAGGGTGCTGATGCATGTCTTTTTCTTGCTCAGCTGAAGACAAGAAGAGCGGGGGTGCGATCCGCTTCCGCGCGATTGGCCGGAAGGATTCAATATCGGAAGACGAGGCGGTGCTGAGAGAGAGGAGCTACGACTACAAGCACAGATACTGCGGGCACTGCAACACCACCACCGACATCAAAGAGGCCAACTTCTTCGGCAGGTATGAGCGCTGTGGACTCTGGTGTGTGTGATTGAACCAGCAGCCTCTGTCTGCTCCCTGGGAGCGTCCTGTTGATCTACTCTCTAGATCCTAAAGTCTGACTTATCTTTTCTGTAGATGGCCTAGTTACTGCTGTGCAAACTACACTTGGTGTACATTAGTTTTGTGGTTGGCATGCTTCTTCACAGTGGAACAGCTGCATGTTCTGCTTGTGACTCTGCCTCCCTTGACTAGCTGTATAGCAGCAGTGTCCATATGTACGTGCTCCTGTAAATCCAAAACAGCTTTTCTCTCTCCAAGTTTTATCAATGACTCCCAGCCTCCTCTTGACCTTTCTCATTGCATTTGGGTGCACTCATATTCATTTTTCACTGCCTCATTGCAAGCATACCTACGTGAAAGCACTGGGTTCTTCCACGGTGCTGCTTTAGGCTGTGGAGACCTTGTGTCTGGGTCAGCGTTTGGAGTTAGTTCCTGTTTTTTTTAATTCCAACACATTTGGTTAAAATTAGCTTCTCGGAGTGATAACAAAGTATAGAAGTCACTGCTAGTCAGTTAAATTGACTTGAAATTAAAGCAGTTGAACATTCTAAAATCTCAATTCCAATTATTAGAATCCATGTTCAAACAGGATTTAAGATGTGTTCTGACACGTCTCCTCATTGTCCAGCCCTATATACGTGTTTTGTTTTTGTTCCCTTTCCAGCAAGGGACAGTACATTGTGAGTGGCTCGGATGACGGCTCCTTCTTTATCTGGGAGAAAGAGACAAGCAATCTGGTTCGAATCCTCCAGGGCGACGAGTCCATTGTGAACTGCCTGCAGCCCCACCCGAGCTACTGTTTCCTGGCAACCAGCGGAATCGACCCTGTGGTTCGGCTCTGGAACCCCAGGCCCGAGGTACTGTTGTTGTTTTTTTTATTTTTTTTAGGGCAATTCTACAGAGCCTGTCGTGGAGTCAACCTATAACATTGTCACAGAAAAAGCCTACTTGAATGTGGGTCAGTTTTACCATTGACACATTTATAACCTTATCGTTGCATTTGGTGAAAGGCTTAATCATTAATATTGTTAAACATGAAGGCTGTGACACTCTGCCCATGTGGGGATCTTGCTGGGAAGGTGAGATCTTGTGAGTGGGGTTTCCACAGCAATCTATCAGGAAGCTTAAGTCTAACCCTTAGTCAACAAAGAGTCCATAACAATAACTTTGAAGACATTAAACGACTTCTAGTTTAAACATTTTCATTAAATGTATTTAGTTTCATTTTGCCTTTCTTTGAAGGCTACAATGGACAGCAGTATTCAATTATACAGATTTTAAAATACAATGCCTAAGTACCTATGTAGGATCTGGCAGCGCTGTTTCTGAAACTGACCACGCACGCAGCTGGAAATTCTTCCATCCAAATATTAACGCTGCACTTTTCTCTTTATATGATGCTGCGTTTTACCTCAACGCGTGCATGGCAGCTGGCAAACTAATCGTTCGCACGTCTCTCCTCAGAGTGAAGACTCGAACCGCCGTGTGGTGGAGGACATGGAGGGGGCAGCTCAAGCCAACCAGCGGAGGATGAACGCGGACCCCCTGGAGATGATGCTGCTCAACATGGGCTACCACATCACAGGACTGAGCAACGGGGGGCCGGATGGCTCCGATGAAGACGAGGGCTCTGAAGGGCAGGTCCAGTGCCGGCCCAGCTAAAGAAGACTGTCTGTTCTACACTATGCACACATGTAGAGAAAGGGTGACGTACACAGTCCTCTGCTAGCTTGGTTCAAGGACATCAACCCTGTGTACAGTGCAGACAGGGGCACACATGGATCTTGCTCTCTTTTGTATGGTTTACTGCTGTACGCTCGGCTCACAGTTTGGCTCCTGCTTCTGTCTTGTTTCTTTTGTAAGCTTCCACGATGCAGGAGGGGGTGACTTTGCACCTTTAGTAAGACTGGGCTCTGCCTCAAAGTCCTGTGAGTTTCTGACTTGCTTGCCTGGGCTGGTGATAGCAGAAACGTCTTAGCCATGTCCGCTTCAGAGTACCTTGCTGTTTTTCATTCATTTTGCTGTATTTTTGGTAGGGTTATGAGTTCTGCACTTATTTACAAAAAAGTAGCTTTGTGGAAGTTTGCAAAGGGGGTGGCAGTTAAATTTGAGCTGTTTTAAGGTTTACAAATCAAGGTTAAGGACTTTAAAACAACAAACGTTCACATAGACACCTGCTTGAATGCACACACACACCAACACACACACACACACCAGGTGCATTCCAAGTAAGAAGGATTACACATTGGAAAGTGAGTCTTTTGTAAAAATTGCAGCTGAGGAAATGAATTCCTTCTGCAGTACAGTCTCAACGTGACCCCTCTCAAATCCTTTCAAATGCAGTGAGCAGATTGAGAGTTCCAGCCCTCCATACTAGAGTTACTGTGCACAGAGTTGAGGCTTGTGGAGTTAATCCCATATTATCTTGTTTTATTGTGTTCTTTTTTGGAGTTCGACTCAAGCTGCAGTGGGGGGTTAAAATAGGAATTAAAAAAGGCTTATCTTTAAATCAATACATATCTAAGGTAACGCTTCGGGCAACGCGGCTTGCTGTAATGAAGGCTAGGCTGTATGCTGTGATGGTTGCACTGTAGTGATTAGTTCAGTTATGCTGCAGTTAAGTTAGTTATTATTGTGGCATAACTCAGTACTTCCTAATTACTGCTATGTAAGTTATATTGATTATAAATCCTGCATCTTTGTGTTATGGGCCCTATTCGCTTTCTTGTTTAAAGATTGTTCTGTTTTTATTTCTTAAGTTTTATATTCGGTCGTTCTGTTAAAGCTAGACCTTTCGAGACCTTGAGAAAGACTAGATGCAACATTTCTCATTGAATTTCTGAAGTTGCTCTTATTATTTTCAGTGTTTCACAGTTCTGGTTGATTTAATGAACCCCTGAGTGAAAGCTTTGTGAATTATGTGCAGTTCCTGCTGAACGGCTGCAGGCTTGTGTGTGAGAAGCTGCCCAGTATAGGAGGCTGGCCTTGTCATGACAATTCTTAAATAACACAACAATGGAACATCTGGTACAATACCGGGTTATAGAAACCTGTCTGTCCCATTGCAAGTAAATGCTGGCTTCTTCCAACGCTGCACCAGCACAGTGAATGGAAATGCACGGCAGCTGGATTTACACTTCTTTTATTGGCTAGAACCCCTTTATAATAAAACTGCGTTTGGTGGATATTTGGTATGTTAAGGTTTTGTGACAATAGCCAGGGTGTACAGTCTTTAAGCACAGTTACCCCTGTTTAAAATGGCCCGTGACGTTTGAATGCAGAGATGGTAGATCCTGTGTAGAGGGGACTGTGACCGGTCAGGGAGTATAGTAGTTATTCTGAGAATGAACACGGCATTCGTTCAAGTAGCATCTAGCACTATCATCAGGAACGCTGCAATTCACCCAGCTGGTGCAGAGGAAAGCATGCAAGATTGATTTCAAAATGAGAAAATTGCACAGAACTCCAAAAACTAATACGGTGACTGTTTGAACAAATAAACAGTGACACTTTCTAAAACGGCATCAAAAAGTGATGGCAACTTTACACTGAAGCAAAAGCTTAGCGAGTCTGTTTTACCCACAGTAAGCTTGACAGGGCATGTAACTGCAGCAGGTCTTTCACTTGCAATGTGTTTTATTGTGGCATACCCAGCATGGGGGGGCTAATACGAATCCACTGGTACACGGTATAGTAATGGTGTAGGTATTGGTTCATGTTAACGTCCACCATGCATTTAATAAGGTGGGAGGCTTTGACACAGCATTGAATTGCAGGTGACACGGCATACTTAAAAAGCAGGTAGCTACAAATGAATATTTTATCGTTCCATATTGATAATGTTTGCAGTCGTTCTGAAAGATTCTTGTTGGAAATACTAATTTTTCTTTAACAGTAATTTCAGGAGTTGCTCTTCAGTTACCCCGTTGCCTGCCATAGACATTTTAATGCAGGCTAGATCAGGTGTCTTTATGTAAGTAAGCAGCAGCGCCGTCTAGTGCACGGCAGTGTATTGCCAGACAAATAAAAGGAAACTTTGCAGATTGGCAGATCACTAGATGGCGCTGTTTCCTACTTCTAAGAACGCATTGGCTAGACCGGAAAAGCAGCTCCAAAGAAATACAGTGCATACAAAGTCTCATAAAAAGATAGGAGACGGAACAAAATAAGAAACATGACGCTATTTAGTCTTTTAATGTCTGATAGTGGCAGAGAATTCAGGTACTGGTGTGATGCTAATCCTTAAATAAGCAACTTAATTAACTGGCAAAATAGCAATTTGGTGTTTTGGTATTAATATAAAAGGAGACTGCTGGTAAATATCAGCATAGGCTGAAAAAGCAAGCAAGCTAACTGATTGCTTTATGGAGATAGTTAACTGGCATATACATTATTTGTTTATATAATTTAGCATTGTTGTCCATTGTAATAAAACTAATAGGTTTAAAAAAGCCCTGATATGTATTAATAAGGCTGAAGTGTGAAGATGTGTTATGAAATGCACAGTTGACACTACGTTTTTATTGAAGACACGGATATGGTAACAGTAAAAGTCTGTATGATTTTTATTTAAGGTCATTTGTAATAAAGGTTTTCTTTTGAAGTTTGCTGATTTTGTTCTGTGGTTCTTCATTTGTTTTCCTGTAAACGCTGATTAAAAACACTCGAGATTATTTCTCCTTTGTGAGTTCTTGACTGTGCGGAGCTGGAACATACAGCCTGGGCTGTGAATTTCCAACACTAGAGGGCACCAGATTGACGGTAGACTTGTGTTAATCATTTCCATAGGCATTTTGTCTCTAGATTCTAGTTCATTAACTATAAATTGTTCGGACAGCCGGAGACATGCAAAAAAATAGCAGATTTTATCACTAATATTTGTCAAAAAAAAGTGAAGTATTGTGTCTAAATTAATCACACAATTCATTTGATGTTCTTTGATTGAATTCTGCCTTATATCATTCTTAATGTCGCTGAAATCCCTCAATGCAATTTTTTTCTTATAATTTGTATGTAGATTGTTTGAGGCAGATGTGTGGCAGGTATTGTGATAAGAAGCAGCAGACATGCTACACTGACCCAGAATCTCAAGACTCGACAAAACACCTTCCTACTCAAACAATACTTTTATGGTTATTCTGTAATTTTGGTAGCCAGTCAGTGTGTCTAATAAGCGACTTGCACAACAAATAGGGTGTTACCAGGTAGCTCTATCTATCAGCATTAACATGAACCATGCAATGTGTGTAATTTACTCTGAATCAATGTTTTATTTTACAGTACATTAGCTTTCTTTGAAAACACCATCTTGCCCTTTAGTATAGGTCATTAGTAATATAATTGTGTCCCCTAAACTTTTTATTAAATGCACCAATGGACAGCTCTAACGGATGTCCTGTAGTGTTTTCATAAAGGATTGATCTGTAGCACTCTACTGGGGCCAGGGAATAAAACTAGATTTACTCCAATATAAGATTCATGCCAGACTTTTTCTGTCATTTATAGTATCATGTCCCACAAACTTAAATATGTTGCCAATAGAATTTTTTGCATATCCGTTTACTTGCAGTTATGTGGAAAGTTAATAGCCACAACTCCCACGTGACAACAGTTTCACTAATTAAAAAAAAAAAAAAAAAAAAAAAAAAAAACTATAATGCTACCCAATCCATAATGCATAAAACAATATGTTTTGAAGTTCAATAATTGCAGCAGCTGCTGGTGACCAGTGTGAATACAGCTGGAACAAAATCTCCCAGTCTCAGGCAAGGTTTCCAGCTGGATGCATGTAGAAAAGTGGAACGAGCCCTGTGCAATGTAACTTAACCTGCTCCTCACAGCCGGCGCGACCACTTCGAATTTCCTGTGCAGTACCTATCAAACTGAACACTTTGCACAGAGACACACTCTCATTGAAAAACACTGCCCTTCCCGGGAGCTCCTTATGAAACTGCACTCTTGTGTTCGCCATGTTGGCCCCATCTACTCTATTCTTTGCAGACAGCTGACTCTCCCTTGAGCCATAATGGCGCCTGTTGCGCTGTTACCCCTTTGTTTTATCTAACACAATTATCTAGACGCTAGCAAAATTAATTAATCCTATGACCAATATAGGCAATATATTTTAGATTATTATTATTATGTATTTATTTGTGTTTAATTTGCAGTCATGGTAACCGCAGGGTCGTTTGCATAACAGGAGAGCATGGTGTCAGGAAGCGGAAGCAGGAAGGTATATTGCTGTTATCAGTTATGGCGGAGGTGGTTGAGGAGGACAAGATGAAACATTTTAACGGGGGCTTTGAGAGAATGGACTCGGAGAGGAATCGTTTTCCATACTGCATCGTGTGGACCCCGATCCCCGTACTGTCGTGAGTGGTACTCGTAATGCTGTCGACCTAAACCTCAGCAATTCCGTTGCTTCATTGTGGCAACAAGATCTGGTCGTGGGAGCCGTCTTCAGACCTGGATCAGTTTAACCGCACATTGTACAGTGTTATTAAATTCAAGGTGATGTCGTTGTGTGAATAGCATTAGACAGCGCAGTACTATCTACGAATAGCAAACACGGTTGCTTCGTGACGTAGACAGGTAGTCAGCAGGTCATCCGTGCAGTGCACTGTGAATGATTGACATGTGTCATTGACGGAACCGATTGCGTGTCGAACTGTGAAAAGTGAGAATGTAGACGTTCCAGTACGTATAGTAACATTAGTACGAGTGGCATTCTTTGCAGATATTAACAGACCTTATTTGTTGCATACATTAGGCTTAATCGTGTACTGTAGAGGTACTGCCAGATACTATAGAAATCGTTTGTGTCGAATCTCACTCCTTTGTTAAATTCTCATATATATATATATATATATATATATATATATATATATATATATATATATATATATATATATGATTACAAAAACCTTAGTATGGTTTATCAAAACTGATGTCGTGAACGTGGGAGCTACATTATAAGCCTATATGCTTGTACTGAGTTTGGGCATGGTGGCTATAGCGTGAAATAAAGATCATTTTACTGCAATTAGGAAAACATTTATTTGGCCTGGGAACAAAACCAGGTACGGCACTTAAAACAGACCTCTGCTTCCAGGCTTGGTTCTACTCATGACGATACTCGGCCACAGACATTCGCCTTCCTGTAACTGTTCTATATTGCTCTGTGATTTATACACGAGTTAATAACATGTATTTTCTGATAATATTAGTATTCTACATCATCCTTTTTGTCAGGACAGCATGTCTGAGTTTTCTAGTCTTTGATAGCAGGAGTTCGGTTCAGTGCTTGAGAGTACAAGACTGCACCCATGTTTCCCAGCTGTGTTCCACCCTGAACGACCCAGAAAGAGCTGGTGCCAGTAATCTAAAGATGCCCACGTATCCCTCAGAACGATCTATAGCCGTCCAATCAATGCTGCCTTATTCCCGTGTCAGTCAGGTGTTTAACGCTGCTTCATCACAATAGACAGGCAGCCCGTAGTTCTATACGGATGGTCTTTAATAAAGATTTAATTCAGCGTTTGTCCTGTTTTCAGATGGCTGTTTCCTATTATAGGACATATGGGAATCTGTACCTCCACAGGTGTGATCCGAGATTTTGCTGGACCTTACTTTGTCTCAGTAAGTAGCACCGAGGGAATGCTGGAATTCTGCAGGGACAGTAGAACTGTAGCTCACAGCTGTCTGGAGTGCTGAGGCGCCCATTATGTCCCACTTTACATTTTTAATAGGAGTGCTAATTATTTGCCACGGGTCTCCTGTAAAGTAGACTTTTCCTTGCACTTGCATTAGTTCTGTTGGGCAAATGGAGGCTTGGCCTTAAGTTTGGAACTGCTTGCAAAAAACGTTGCTCCTTGTACATTCTGTATTTGCATGGCAGTGACACCTGATTGGCGGAGGTATTGTTGGCTACATCTTGGGAACTGCTTCCCTGACTTTTATTTTAGGGGCTCGAAAGTAAAGTATGCTCTCGCTAACCCAAACGCCACTGGTCTGAACTAACCTAAACTCCAAACCATGCGACCATAATAAAATGCACAGTGAATGTCGCTGTTGCAACCAGACTTTGGTCTCATATTTCAATTTTTGATTGTAAAAAAAAAACCAAAAGGCAATGTATTTCCTTTTACAAGAGCTCTCAGAAGCTTTGCTGTCAGGCTTGCATTCCCAGTACCTGCTGTTACTATAACTGACCTGTTTTGAATTTGGGCTGCGAAAAAAAAAAAAACACATTGAAAAACAAGATTCACCGTAACAGAAAATGCTGGGACCTCTGAAATGATCACACAACCTGTGCTGTAATTATTGGGTTAGCCCTGTCTACTCTAAGACATTTGGCTCCTGTACGTAATTTTAATGCATTTCTGTGAAGGAAAATCATAAACTAACAAAGTTAGACCACAGGCTAATTTAGGGGGCTCTGAAATGTACATAAATGGATTCCTGCTTTGCTTTGTAACATATTTGTGTATCCTAATGGGAGCAAAAAGCTGAGTTATTTTCTGCAAGATAAGGTGTCCGAAGTAGCCAACTACCCAGCTATTGATTTTGCTGCAATGTGTTACAGATTTGGTGGTTTATAGCGCTTCGTACTTGCATCTGTAAATCCCATGATGGTTTGGAGCAGTATAATGTAATTTGTATTTAGATAAAGAGTTAGATTGAGTTATACTTGCACAGAGAAGTAAAAACTGACCTTAAAATCAGCCTAGAAATGGGGCTCACCCTGTTTTTTTTTATTGCAGGAGGACAACATGGCTTTTGGAAAACCAACAAAGTATGTACCTCTGATCGAAAAGAGATATATTTCAATTCAATTACAAATTCCTAAAATGAGAAATGTGTTAATAAATGGACCTCTTTTTTAAATGTTCTGATTGTTGTGCAACTGCTTGACTCTTGTTTCACCAGGTACTGGAGACTCGATGCTGACAAGGTCTATGCTAGCGGCCCTAATGCTTGGGACACATCTGTGAATGATGCATCGGAAGAATACAAGCAAAGAATGGTAAAAACTGGAGTGTGCATTGAACACTATTGCCTTCGGGGCTCAGGAATCAGCATGACAAAGCTGTCAGCTTGCCATAGCAATTTCAAAAAGAGCTCTGACACCAGGACTATAGGGGACTGTATGTCTCAATTCACATAACATCTTGAGAGCAGCTAATCCAGTCGGGATGAAGCTGCAGTTTATCTTTTAGGATGATTTACACAATGGCGGTTTTTAGATTCTTCATTTCCAAGCAAGCAGCTGTGGAGCTGCACTGGGACAGGAATTTAACAAAAAATGAGAGGTCAGGGCAAGTCATGAGATACCAAGACATTTCAGGTTTATATAAAGCTATATTATTGTGTCTTCAGCAAATTAGAAACCAAACAATATTATATCCCAGTAAAACCTCATTTATCGGCACCCTGTTCATCCGCAGCTTCAATTATCCGTTCTGTTGGTTTGTATTTTATTGAAGTGCAAGATTTAAATTACACAGCAGGCTTGTTTATTTACTTTATTTAATTGAAACCTGCTGAATTACCCTGCTGCTTTGTAGTTTTCCATATACTTAACAAAAACTGGCAACAGCTGAAAAATGCGATCTAAATTATGTTTGAGTATTTTTTAATTTTGTTAAATTTATGTCTCGATTCCAAAATTCTAGGTGATGCAAAACTTTTGCCCAGAGCTGTATATAGGATGCATTGTCCACGTTCCTGGATTCCTACAGTTACTCCATGAATCCACATTCCTGAAGTATTCCGTTCATAGACAAATACAGCTGAATTCATAGAATTACTTCCCTTGGATCAAGCTGTGTGTACGGAAAGCATTTTCAACGCTGGTTCCATCAAAGCTTGTATACAGAACTTCTGCTACTAGTAACAAATAGCAACAATAAATCAATAAACGCACGAGTAACAAAGACAGCAGTGCTGGGATTTGTTTTCCCAGTCGTGAATTGTTTCCTCAGCTGTCTGACAGCCATCTGGAGATGTACTGGCTGCTTTAAGAAGTCATCCAGAGCCTCAGCAGCTTTACAGATGTAGCCGTTCGGTTCAGCAGGATAACGATTCATTTGCCGTCTCAAGGGCTTTGAATTCTATTACGAGCTTTGCATAGTCAAATAATCTGAAATAAGGCATGCTATTTAAAACTGTTTATAGAGCACTGACATTTAACAGTTGGTCTGAGTGGCATTAATTTGCACTTCGTCTCCCGTTAGAATTAACAACTGTTTATAGATGCAGGGGAGCCCCACCAGGGGCTGTGACAGCTACTTTAACCCCCTCCCTCCTGTTGCGCCACATTAGAGATTCACACTTTTCATTCGTACATTAAAAAGCGTTTTATAACATATTCCCATTTGTCAGACAGGTAACACAGCGATAACGATCCATGATGTGGTACGGAACAGAAAAGAAAAGCAAAGCAAAGCACTTGTTATGTTTATTTATTTATTTATTTATTTATTTATTGATCGCTCTTCCTGCAGTGCTTTAGAGGTCAGATCTCAAACCCCAGTGCTCTAGAGCAGACATTAAAAAGAGCTTTTAAAGTGACTTAAGTGTAAAAAAAAGAGAAACGAAAATAAAAATTACTGGGAAGTTATTTACAGCTGTAGCAACACGTGGGGGCGTGTAACACGGTATCTTTCGGAACCCCACTATAGTCGGTATGGATGGCTAAAGACTGTTCTTGGTTTCTGTAACAGCAGTCCAGAATGCTTACAAAACTTGATGTAATCCTTCAGTAATGCAGGTGGCCTTATATGTAGCGATGGATTGCGGTTCTGCTTGGTCCAGCAGTCGTGTTGTTTTTAGAAAGGCAAGTGGAAGTTTTGCTGGTCTTGCACGCGAGTGGGACAGCGAGTCGTTCATAGAGTTCTGAGTTGTGACAGTGCAAGATTTCCACAGTGAGATGATGCTTACCAGGGGCAGGTGTTTAGAACTCTTGCAGAACTTTTGTTTCTCAGTGCTTGATCAGCTCTCTCGCTTCTTTCCAGCATAACCTGTGCTGTGATAACTGCCACTCCCACGTGGCAATGGCCCTCAACCTGATGCACTACGATAACTGCACCTCCTGGAACATGGTCAAGCTCTGCTTCCTGTGCCTGATCTACAGCAGATATGTCAGGTGAAGAAGCTAAACTTCTGTCAACTAACCGGGCTAAAATTACCTCCAGTTAACTGCTGGTTGATAATGATTAGGTTGAGGTTAAGGCTTAAGTAACTGGTAATATGAAATGACTTGGTAACTGGTAATTGTTCCCTGGTTTGATAAGTGTTTAAGTCTGTTTGCTACTATTTAAATGCATGTTGACATACAAGGCACATTGATAGTTTGGTGTACCTGTTCTTACTTATTATACCAGAACTAACCCTAGGGTTGATCCCATGTGCTAACTGGATTGCTTCACTTCAGTTTGAAACCAGTCATGCATGTAAACCCTTCACAGCTGTCGGACTGGGAGTCCGAAAGCGTTCTTCTAAAGGAGTTCTTAGTGCGTGTGAACCGAGCAAGGGAGTGAAGTGGGACACTTACAATAGAGGCAGATCAGAAACAAGTTTGTCTTCTCTTTTTATATGGGGGGCAATACAGTTTCATTGACTGGTGTGAACTAATTTCGGAAACTGTAAAGGGGTTATTACTGGATCATTTGAACAACAAACCTGTGTTTCTTTTTTCTTGTCATCCAAATCCATGTTGCACAACAGTGTGCTGAATCTGTCTGGTTTCGACGGAGAATCTCAGTTGCAGACGTTAATTCGAGTGCATGTCTTGTTTCTTCTTCCTCTCTTGCAGTTTCGGAGGCTTTCTGAAAACCTGGCTTCCCTTTATCCTGCTCGTGGGGATCGTCCTCACAGTCACTCTCGCTGTCAACCTGCGGTGACCACAGACGAGAGAGAAGAGCAAAACTCTGAGCTGGAGCGGAGAGCTCTCTGCAGGCGGAACAGCAGTGCCTGCCTGTGAACACAAAAGCCTTTCTGTGATAGAAATCCTTTTCGGTGACTTAGAAATACATTTATTTCTTTTTAAAGATCCATGGGTGATGTTGTTTTATAATTGTATCCAGTTCTGCAAAGTTACATCGGTCCGTGTGATTTAACTTAGAATTCCTGAATATCAAATCTGGACAAGGAAGGGGGTAGTAGTGAAATGTCAGTCAACTTTTAGAGGGCTCCCATATGTGAATGGGCTGGGATCTGATGACAGCAGTGCATAGCATGTGTCTAGCAATGCAAGATGAGCTGTTTTTCTCAAGTGTAATAGATCCGTAAAGAGGTGCAGAATGCTGGGTTGATTCCTGCTGGGGTCAGGCAGCCTGTGAAATACCAGCGGATGAGCGATGCGATTGGAGGGAGTGGGAACAGCAGGAGCTTCGGAGTTCTGGCTCCGAAGTGTCTTTTGACATTGTTGTTTGTTTTGCACACCACGCAGCTCCAAGAAAAGCTCTGGAGCGGATGTACAGTGCTTGTATGTTTTTTTTTTTTTTTTTTAGCGCCAGTGTAAAGTTTGCACTTCCTAATAATAATAATAAAAACTGGTCATATTAAATACCTTTTAAAGTAAGAATCACACTGTGACCTGCTGTATGAATAAGGAATGCTCTGGCTGTGAGCTACAGCTGAAGTGGAGCGCACATGGCAATGCCAGTATCCTTCTGTTACAGATGTTTTAGAGGCTACTCCTATATAGGTTATATTTCAATATGGGCTTAAAGGCAAACCGTGGAAAAATACAAATAAATGAAAAGCGTGATTTCAGCTAGTATTTTTTAATTTAAACTTTTCTTTTTACACACTTTCCGCTGAAGTGAAAGATTACTCTGTTTGGCCCAGTATGCTGAGAGGAGGGTTTAGTTGTGTTTTTGTTGAAAACTGAGCTACAACATTTAAAAAAAAAAAAAAAAACAGGTTGTGTGTGTATTATGATGAAAACAGTTGGGTAGATCACTGGCTTGATTGTTTTTTTTTTTTAAAAAGGATAATCTGTTTCCATGCGTCTGCCCAAAAGAGATGAGGTTTCAAACTAACGATCTGGAAATAGTTTGACGCTTTCGTCTGGAAACTGAATCCACTTTTTCAAAACGAGGGGTCGTGCCGTCCCAGGTAGAAGAAGAGTGCACGCTCATTTAAAACCAACGAGAGAGCGAGCTTTCCCATGCAGCTTTCACACCAGTGGCCCCACTTGTGCCGGTTGCTAAGACACAGTGCCATTGATGACCAGATTAATCTCTTTATTGTCAACGATCAAACAAAAAGCTGACCTTCTCTTTCACAGCAGAGCAGCAGGTAGCTTTTTAAGATCTGTCCCAACTCTCTGCAGCCCTAGTTTAGACCGTACCCCTTCAATAACTTTTTAAACTGTTTTCGTCTTTGCCTAATTCTCTTTTAATGAACTCCTTTGGAAAAGAAAAACCCAAACACTTCAGCTCTGGCATGAGACACAAGCTTTGAAAGTGAAGTGACATTTGTCAGTGTCTTCCAGTGTTTTAATAATTGGAACGTATTTCATAGCTAAACTTGGTGCTTAAAGTTATAGATCAGATAGGCGTGTCAAAATAATTAGATTTAAAAGCTGCAGGACGTAATCAAAAAAGAGAACCTGTGTATGCTTGTAAATATAATTGTATCGTCTGTTATTTCACGTCATTTTTTATTGTCCGTTGTATTTTCAGCTAGTTTCCTCGTGCCTCAAATGCAGAAGCACCAGAAAAGTGGTTGTGACTAAAGTCCAGTCCCTTCTTCTTTTTATAAGCGTCAGCGTCCCTCATCCCCTCACGCCGTTTTAATTTTCTTCACTCTGCAGCATTTGAACCGACAGCCCTGTCCTTTTAAGAGCAAACATCAACCCTGTGTCGTTCCCCTGTCGTACCGTTTCAATAAAGCAGGGTTAAGGAGATTTCTACCCCCTACCGAAGCCCACTATTCATAGCTCCTGGCACGCTGTCCCAGCGTCAGAGGGTGCTGTGCTTTAGGGCACAGGGTTGATCAATCCTGACAAAGTTTTCTGCAAATGGGTCTTGTCTTGGATCACACGTCATGGAACGTGACCAGATAACTTAGCAATACATTACAGAATAATTGCACTGACATGCTCAATTTTTTAGCCAATCAAAAATTGTCATCATTGGAAAGGGACTGGGGGCCTTAAGTTCGGACTCTTCAAAAGTGAAGAAAATGTGCATTGTTCTGTTTAGCAGTGACAAGGGTAGTCTTTAAAAAAAATTAAATGTTAGAGCAGTTTAATGGTGTCTGTATTTAAAACCCAATCTAAACATTAGATATCTGAGCTAAGGGTGTTGCTTTTGGCCTCTGTGTCTCCAGTCTCCTCATTTGGAGAGACTTTACTTTTTTTTGGTTTTCAATGAATAAATAGCAGCTCATGTTGCACGAGCTTCTCTCTTTCCTATATTTAACTGCCTGGAAAAGCAAAGTGACAGTCGTGGACGCATGCTGCTTCATTAGCAGGCTGCTGTTAGAAACTGCGCTGTGTAAACTATTAAAAATCAGGGGGTAACCTTTATCGAAAGGAGCTCTCCAGCTGCTATGGTGCAGAATGAAATGCTGCTTCAGGCTCTGGCAGACCAAGTTCAGTCCCTTAGACATGGCAAGGAATACATTGGGTTCTATAATTAGTTAACTTCTGTGGAAAGCTGGAATGTACTTCTGCATTAACAGGAAAGTCAAACCTGCTCCTTAGAACACACTTTTCTGGTAGCAAGGCCTTATTCAGTGACATTTTACCTCATAATCGTAATGATGTGAATTTACAAAATCATACGTTTGATTCTCCAAGCTTAATAAAATTGACGAGACACAAGTGACAGAAACATTCCTCATCTAAGGCCATGCATACTTTATATGTAAAAAATGTGTTGACAGAATCACAGTGTTTGCTGATTGTTCCAACTCCATAGCGGATCTACAGTCATAGTCGCAAAGCATGTGGGCTGTGTCAATCGCCTGTCAGTTCTTCTAAAATGTAACAAAATAAATTCAAGTAAATAACGGGGGAGGTTAATTTAAAAGCTTCCATGCACCTTCGTTGCTTATTGCATGGTCTGTAACATGACCAGTTTCGCTATACAAATAAATAAATAAAAAGCTGTACAATTCTTTGTGAGTATGGCCGATAGTGTCGTTCTGGCATAGTGCTGAAACTCAACAGTGTGAAAAAGCTTGCTTGGAAATAAAAGGCTCCGAGCTTATTTGGCCACACAGAGTTTGCAAGTCAGCTTGCTCTTATCCAAAGCCATCACACACAATGGGCTAGCCTGCTAAGCCATGGAAGTATTATGTATCCACGGGCTGCTGTGCAGGAATGCAGAACCCTGGAGAAAACAGTGATTAGTTCAAACAGAAGCGGCTAAGTGAAGCAGACAGGCCTTCACACTGACGAAGGCGTGAGCCCAGGCGTTTGTATACTCCTGTTCGTTTCTTCTGGTTTCTCCTCAGAGCTTGTGATTGAGTATTTGAAGTTATGTTAGAATAGGGAAATTAAACCACCTCTAATTTTCAGACAGACAACACAGGGGTCTTTGATGCATTTTTATCTTGTGTGAGTTTGTATCTTCCTTTTTGCACATTTTGTTTCCCTCTGAAATAGAAACTGTTAAGTGTATCAGTTTGAATGAATATTGTCTTAGAGGTGTGATGTGTGGAAGAGTCTGCTGTTACAAACTGGTGGATGCTATATTCATGTAATGCCAATAAAATAATGTTTGTTAACAAAAATGAAAAAAGGTTGCCTTCTGACCACCGTTGTTTTTTTATTTGAACAAGGCCAATTTTTGTCACTTTTTCGAATCTGAACAGCCTATCTGCGTACTAGGTTATAATTTGATTGCAGTTATATCACTAGTAAACGCTGTCATGTGTAACCTTCTTAATATTTGTTATGTTGCAAATCTAAGAGGGATCAATAAAATATCAGCTACTGTATATATTTTTTTTTTTTTAAAAGTCAGTTCAGAGGTTTCTAAATCAAATTCACTAATTTGAATTCAGTTTATTTTTCTCTCTCCTCCCGAGTTTTCGAATCATTTTTCTTCAGGTTGAAGCATCTCTAATGAAGAATGGTTAATACACTGACCTGGAGTTGAATCTGTCACCCAGTTGAGCCTGGTGGTCTCAACTTAGGCACACAGTCTGTCTCTTCTAGAGAGAGGGCCAAAGGTTTTGAACCTTTGTAGGCTTTTCAAAGTAAACACATTTAAGACGCTGTTAAGGTGTGCGGTGAAAATTACCACTGAAGCTAATACAAGGTAAGGATTGTGATTTCCAAACCTGCTGCACCTTTAAAGGACCCGGAGTTGCAGATTGATGTTTTATTTGTCTTCTGTTTGGTAGCAGAGATAGGATGGAAACGTGGGATGCTGTAGATCATGTATTTGACTGTTCAACGCTTTGTAATTAGGATCCTGCCCTCTGCTTTTGTTTCCCAAGTCACCATAGGGATGATTGAGGAGAAGTGGGATGGAATAAAATGTATTGCTTGCTGTTTCATTGTTGCAAACACCACTGTTGAGAGGACATTAACAGTAATCTCTTCCCACCAGATGAACCTATAATAAGAACCTGGAACGAGGAGAACCATTAAAGGGACCCTACACTTTTAAACAGGCACTGATTATCATAAGCAAATACACTGTCTCAATCCCAATTGTATTGCAAGTGGAGCTGCATTGAGACATTGCAATATTGACTCAAGCTGAAATCTATTGGAAACTGAAATACAATACGAAGAAGGCTTATTAATGTATTCAATGACAGGATTCATTTTCAATCTTTTAAGAAAAGTTATAGCTGAAAGAAAGTTGCATTATATTTCATGTGTTTGTTTTGTTTTTTGGGGGGGTTGGAAATACATTTTTGAAAGATCATATATTTTTGATGCAGTATTTTTGTACTGCAGAATAGTCACATTGCATTGAACCGAATAAAAGCGCTGTATTTCACGGCTTCTAATAGCAGAGGAATTCTTCTGAAATGTTACAGTGTTGAATAAAAACGTATATCCTGTAAGTGTGAAAATGATTGCTTAAATGCGGTATAGCCTAAAACAATAGAGTTTAAATGTTTTTGCAAGTCTTTGATTGAACGTCAAACACTTCAGCGTGCAAAGCAGAGTTTCAATTTGTGCCGACCTACTGATCAGGTTTTGTGTGAAAGACCGGCCTCCGACGCCGCTGCCTGGTTTGACACATCGCTGTCAAAAGCTGTGTCACTTTGATTCACGTCCTGTTCGTTTAACCCGCTGTCGCGTCGAGCAGGACGGTAGGTGGCAGAGCCATTATCAATCCAATCTCTGATCTTTCTCTCTTTCAAGTCGTCATTAAAGGGACCGCATTGTGTTAAACCCTTTGTTATGCAGGGATTACAAAAGGAAGTCGGTATGCACCTGACATCGCTCGCTGACTGCCAGCCTCCCGGGTGCCAGTTCCCATGTGAAGCGGTTTTGAATTGCTAATGTGCACTGATCAGGGTTAACAGGACCTATGCATTACCTCGAGCATGCGTTTAGACTGCGGTGGGGTTGATTTATTGATTATATATATATATATATATATATATATATATATATATATATATATATATATATATATATATATATATATATATGCTTTAATCATACAAACATAACACATTGTTCCAGCATCTGTGTATGAAAATATCATTGTTTTAAATTGTTTAAAATCTGGGAACGGATCGAAGTACACTGTCAAGGTTTACTAAAAAAAAATAGGCATAGGCCTACGTTTACCAATATCATTATGTCTTAATAAAGAATAACATTAATATTAATGTTAAGTGTAACGTCAGGCTTGAGGCGTCTTTCTCAGTAAGGTGTGACGCGCCTGGGGTTAAAGGAACCCCCCAGACACTGGCGTCTGTACGGGGTACATTGTGTTTTGTACACTGGGAGTCTCGGGAGGACAGAGGAGAGGACAGTCAATCAATGTTCTAGTCTGCTGAAAATTGCATTTCAGGAAACACAGCTGAGACAAACCGTGTATAATATATAGACCTATACTAGCTGTGGTTGCTAATTGAGCTTCACTAAACTGAGTTTGAATACACATTATAGTCGTCATTTAAATGGTTTGTACACTATGCACCAAAATAAAAATGGCAAAGTAGACTGTAAATATAATAAGCTGGGGTCCTCTGACTCTGGCCTGCTTGTTATACCCAAGCAAAAGCGCCCCACACTCGGAGAGAGCTCTTTTAGCTTCATGGCCCCGACACTCTGGAACTCACTCCCAGCTGTAGTGCATGCAGCTCCCACAGGCGCTCACTTCAAATCAACTCTCAATACCAACTTGATCGCTTTTCTTTCAATGCTCTTCAAGCCTATTAGCTGTTGTCTAAATCGCTATTTCAGGTTTTTCACTCCATCTTATTCGCATGATTCTGCATGACACACGCATCCATAATGTTTAGAATTCACATCCTAGCCTGTATTTAGTGTATTATGCCTGTATTTAATGTATCTGCATTGATTTTTACTGTGTGTATTTAATGTGCTATGCCTTGCGTTTCACTGTATTTAATGCATTGTTCCTCACTATCCTGTAAAGCGCTTTGTGATGGTGCTCCACTATGAAGACGCTATATAAATAAAGATTGATTGATTTATAGTGTTTAGGATTAAACATAAATCTCATGCAACAGACTAGAAACACATTTTTAGGATTGATATATTTGACCCTGTAGTGTTAATTTCTTGTGCATCGAATGCATTATTCGATTTAAATAAACACTCGCATTATAAACTGTTTTGTGATATGTTTAATTTATAAACATTTTACAAATGCTTAGATGTGCTTAAAATATGTTTCTGTTTCATTCTTAAATGTTTGGTTTTACACAGGCTATGACTTGGAGCTTTTAAAAGTAATTTCTGCTATTTTTTAAAGCTCAACATTAATTAAAAAGCTGGGTAAGCATGAAGTATACGAATGCTGTGTAAAGTCGCAGTCCATTTGAAAAGGCGATAAGAGGCTGAGCTGTCATCAGTTCTCACTCACACCGCCAAACGGAACACCACAAACTTCAATGCGGGATTCAGAAAAGAACGGGAGCAAATTCTAGGACTTGAGAAAATGTAAAGCAAGCACCCTTCCTGTCATCACCCGGGGGACCTGGGGGACGGGGCAAGGGGTCCAAAATGGAAATGAGACTGGGAGAAACCATCGCAGAAGAAATACATGCAATATATAATATATATATATATATATATATATATATATATATATATATATATATATATATATATATATCGAAAAACTAAAATAAACACATTAACAATAATTCAGTAAGGAAAGTTCTTCAAATATCAACTTGGATTGTTTTCCTTTTTTGAAGTGCAAGTGGGCACAGACAGTACGGTACTCTAAAAATGGTGTTATTTAACGGATTACATTAGATTACTGGTAATGCAAACCCGTTCTTTCAGATCTTCGCGAACATTAGCGGGATTTTTCTTGCTGATCTCAATAGTCAAATAATGAATCTACATCCGTCTGCACCCCGGCGCAGATAAAGGCGTCTCTCGCCTTTTCAGTTTGCATGAACTTTAAACAATGAGAACACAGCTTGAAACTGCTATCCATTATACAATAAACACTCAAGCACTGTCACTGTATACGCTTTCAAGAAATACATCCTAATATTATCTACTACATAATCACACACACACACACGCACACACATACATACATATAATTTGTCAACTACCTTTTTTTTTTTTTAAATGCTATAGTTTCAAATGTGTTTTGTTGCTTTGACAATGCCAGTCTCATCTTGCCAGGTTCTTGGGGGGGGGGGGGGGGGGGCTGTTTACTGCCAACTGCCTAACCCCCCCCCCCCCCCCCCCCCGAATACGACTCTAATGAAGGGCTTAAACAATGGGAGCTATAGAAAGGACACTGACTCCAGCTGTTCTGCTGGCTTTCATGTATCTCACATTGTTCCTGTGTAGATGAATGAATACACGTGTATTATAGCGCACAGGGGAGCTTCAGTACAGTGCGGAGCACAAACAGGAAAGGGGGAAAGTCGTTTTCATTTTGCAGATGTTTTAGAAGAGTTTCTTCAATAACGCCACAGCAGTTTTAAAATACAGTAAAGTTTGTGCTCCACAGTACCACGTCTTTTGCAACCATGTATTTCCAATGCACATTACCAGGGTTGTTACAATGGTCCATTATCTATCATGGTCTCCTGTGCTTTGCAATGCTTTACCGCAGTTAAAGCTTTTTTTTCCCACTGCATTCCATTTTATAAGGGAACATGTGTGATCAATCTAGCCTCACCAAGGTCATGTAAACAAAGTGCCTCCTTGCCTTGAAGCCATAAAGAGCTGGGGGAGCAGTCATGAGCAGCACTTCCATTCTGCTGAGGTGTCTCAGGCCATGCTGATTAGATCTGAGCACCTTTCCGCTCAGTCTACCCCTTAAAACCATTCTTTGATGCTTCACTTGGAGCTTTGTTCAACAGATGGACGTTTGGGGTCTATGTCTGACTGCCATGTCTGCTTCCTTGCCAAAGTGGATGACAAAGAAAAGCCATCCAGCTTAGCGTGTCTTTGAAGTCTAAGACTCAACCGAGTGTTTTCTGTATGACTCAGTACTGTACTGTGGGGTCGATTTAAAAGACTTACAGTCTTGGGGGTTGGATGATGTGAGAAATTGACTTTTTATAAGAAATGCAACTGGAGCGATTACTTTCTACTTTCTATGCACACTCGCTTCAGTCTTACACATGTTCTTTGTTAATAAAGTTTTGTCAATTATAATGAACCAGTTTGTAGACTTTATGCAAACATAATGTGACCAATCAAACCAGGAGGTATATTATCACCAACAGTTTTTCACTTAGTTAACACTTAATTATTGTTTTTGCAGTTTGACTATGCTTTTCCCGTGGTTACACTGTACTACAGTTTACCCGGGTTTGCATTCATATGTTTTATTCGCTATTCTTTACAGTGCGTATGCCTTTACCATGCTTTCATTACACTTTGCTCGATTTGGTGCACTTTCATATGCCTTTACAATGCTTTAAAGGGCTTAAACAAGGGTCTAAAATTCCCACTGCCTGAATGACAAAATGTTGTATTTGTTTCTAATGCATACTCCCATATAAATGTATTCTTTTCAAATTAATATACAGAAAAACAAACACATTTTGTCTGGTTATCTTCACTGTGTCAGATACACACGGTCAGGAACCCCCGTTTGGAAATGTAGAACACGGATTAGTCAATGTGATCCGTTTACAGAAACGAACTACAAACACAACCACAATTGGGTCTCCTGTTTTAAATATTGACTTTTCTTGCGTCTATTTCTTTAACCCAGAAACGGGGCGTAGTATCGGTCTGCCTGTGCGCGCATGGCCAGCAGTGCTCTGCCGCTTTAAGAAAGGTGGTATCCTCGTCAACTCCCGAACCCATCCCCCGATCTCTGCTGCTGGCTGTGTTTAATCTCATTGTCAGCGAGTGCAACACAGCACCGACCAGAGCAGCATCAAGCACTTGAGCAGCGGCGTCTTTTACACATGGAAATCACGCCTTCACACAACACGGGCCTCTGAAATGCAGATTTGCACTACAAAAACTTTACTACCCAGATTTCCAGAACAAAAAGTGCCGGGGGACTGGAACCAGAATTAATGCGCAGCGCTCGGAAGGGAGAGCAACCACTCGTACGGGTTTAAAGTTTATCGGACCGTTTTTAATCGGTTGAATTTAGAAGATTTGAGTTTTTTTTTTAAAGAACAAACTTGCAAGCACACAATTAGCATCAAAAGACGGTTCTGTAATTTAATTCAACGAAAGATTTAACGTTTTATTATTATTATTATTACTACAGTTTAATGTAATCATTTAGTTTTTTAAAATGCACACTTTTGCAGTTAGAGGCGTTGCATTCGTGGTATTGTTTAGTGTGTTTCCACCGGGCTTGTCAGACTCCTGCCCCTCGTCTTGCGAGTGCTCCGAAGCTGCCCGGACTGTGAAGTGTATCTTTAAGGATATGGCTGAGATCCCGGCGGGTATCCCGGCTTACACGAGAAACCTCTACCTCACGGGCAACAGCATCAGTCGAGTTGGACCGGCGTCATTTAGAGGGCTGGATGATGTCACCAAACTTTCATTAAGCCATAACAGGTACGCCTTTTGTTTTTCTAAGAAAATGCCTATTTAGAAAACTTTGCTTTTGCAGTGCAAAATGCCCATACCATTTTAAAACGATCTGGTTGATTTATAAAGATAAAAAAAAAAAAGTCTCTCAATGTTTTCCTATATTTAAATTATATTTCAATTATTTTATGCCATTTTATTTGTATTTTGTTTTAAGCAATTGTGCGGCTCCTTTTTTATATGTAGTTTTATTTGTGGATCCAAATATTGCAAGTATTGATATCAGGATAGATTGTTCTTGAATATTAATTATTAATAAAAAATATATGTGAGTTTTGGAAACCGACCATGTCAAAAGCTACAGCAACTGCCACCGGCACATACACGTTAGATGGCTTTATTCTCAATTACTAAAGCTGTGGCCAATAGTTTTGCATCACCCTTTTGAATGAACAAATTCTGCTTTATAATGTCGAATGAAATCTGCAGAATAATGTCACGTTGACATATTGAATTACATACCGCCTTGTAGTTTTCCCATATACTTAATGAAAACATGTGACATTTCGAAATCTAACATGAAATACTTTACTGCTTATTATGGCTTCTGGTAGAATTGTGCATATCATTTTGTAGTTTCTTTGATTGCATGATAAGTAAAAAAAAATCTAAATTATGTTATATATAACATTTTATTTTACTTATTTATTTTTATTTTGTATTCTGTCTCAGTCCTAAAATTTTAGGTGACGCCAAACTTTTGGCCATAGCTGCAGCTATCTACATATCATTCACTTGCCAGTCTGACATAGATTGTTTTTTTGTTTTTTTTCAGAATTACTGTGATAGAGTCCCAGGCATTTGCTGCCCTGCACAACCTCCGTGTTTTAGATCTGAGTAACAACGGTCTCTCCGTCATACACCCAGATTCCTTCAACTCGGAGAACAACTCTATTCGCGATCTCAACCTCAGCCGCGCTCTTTACAACCATTCTGCAATCGGCGACCTGGCGGCGGCAATGTGCCGAGGTGGCTTCAGGAACCTGCGCAAACTGGATCTATCGGAGAATGAGATCGTCTACCTCCCGAATGGTATCTTCTCCTCCCTGACGGCCTTGAGGCACCTGGACCTGAGAAACAATTCCCTAGTGGTCATCAAGAACTCTACCTTCAGTGGCCTCGACCTGGAAGCACTGGACTTGAGACTCAACGCCATTCAGACGTTCAGAGCGGACAGCCTGAGAGAGCTCGATAGAATGGAGAGGGTGGAGATCCAGCTGAGGGACAACCCGTTTGTCTGCAACTGTGGCATCGAAGACTTTGCCGACTGGCTGAACGCTACTGCAAAAGTGGTGGATGCAGACAGGCTGGTGTGTTTTCTTCCGAAAGAACTGTACAACACCTCGCTGCTGGCTGCGCTGGACCTGGAGCTCGGGTGCCACCACAGCGAGAGCGGAGAGATCGCCCTGCAGACCTCGTACGCGTTCCTCAGCGTCGTTCTCGGCTTCGTGGGCGTCATCTTCTTGTTTGTGCTCTACCTGAATAGGAAAGGTATCAAAAAGTGGGCCAATGAAGTTCGCGATGCCTGCCGGGAAATAATGGAAGGCTACCACTACAGATACGAGATCGAGTCCGACCCCAGGTTAGGCCAGTTATCCACCTCGGATTTGTGATACTCTAACAAATCCTGTGCCTAAAGACTTGTATGTAGCCTGGTTTGTTTTCTCTCTAATGACTTCATATTTACAGGGGGGTTATTAAACTCTAAATACATTTGCATATATTCATATGTTGAAAAAAAAAACAGCATGAACAATATTTGCTCATTATTGTGTACAGAAATGTTCTTATTTTTAGCATGTTGAAATCGGAAGGACTCTGTGCTCTTTTGTGTAGCTCCACTGGTTCAACAGTGTTTCTGGCTTGAAGTTCTTAAATGGATAATGTCTTAGTAACTCAAAAAAACAGGACGCAACAGCTGGTCAAAATAAAGAGGCAGAACACCAAGGAATTTGCACAGACTGGCTTGTACATCCATCCACTAATGGGTTATTCCAACTCAACTGGACCAATAGGGGTTGACCATTTTTTTTTAGGTTATGCAAATGAACATTTTTTTTACCACCTTCCACTTGTCTTCACCACACACTTCCCTTGCAACCAACCTGGGACATGTGGTTTAAGTTTTAACCACACATGGGCACACAGGCACGTTTCACCAAAACACCAGAAATGCACATAATTGAATCACTAATCAGGATTTCTTTTTTTTAATGGAAGAGTTCTACGTTAACAAACATGTGCAGAACAACACTAAACTAGGATGTTGTTGTAGTATCCCAATGTTTTGTCACATTTCTTCCGTGAAGGAAAGTTTTATGTATATTTATAAGAATGTGCATTCAGATGTTCAGACCACACAGGTTACTAGCTTTGTGATTATGAAGATGTAGAACCCTTCTCCCTAATGTTAATAGAGTGATTATCTCTGCTGTACACTAGATGGCGCTGGCTGTGACCCGCACCGTCTACAGACCCTTTGGTTGATCTTAAGGAACAAGGAAGTCAAACAGCAAAGCCAGCATGATATTATAAGACAGCTGTTTCAGTGCAGACATCTGTCATTTTTAAACTGATTAGAGGAGTTTAAAGAAAGCGCTTTTTAGTGCTTGCCAACATGATAACAATGGAGGGGGAGTCAAGATAAAAAGTCATTTGGATCCATTTACTCTTAAAGTGTGAGAGTGTAACATTTTTAAAGACTTTTTCATGCTCTGGGTGATGTAACTGCTGAATGTGTTTCTGACTGAAATGCTTTTCTGCGTGTCAGATGTTTGTGGGATACAGAATTTCCGAAGCTGCAATTTTATTTCGTACCATGTGGGGATCTGAGATAACGTAACACCTTTTAAATAAACAGTCTTTGTTTCTACTGGCACTGTTCCTGTGTTGCTTTATGGGGGTGAATTGAATGGGAATACTACTTCATGAAGCTACACATCGCAATAGATCTGATCCCTTTGAACCGCTTCTTATATGACTTTTAACCCAGCTTGATGAGCAGTCAAACCCACATAATACCACCCTCCCCTGTTATCACCACATTGAAATGTCCTTGCCATAGTACAGTTGAAGTCAATAGGAAAAGCTCTTATAATATCACTTTGGTTAACATCAGTCACATTTATTAAAAGTAGGCGATGCTGAAATTCAGCATTATTGCAACAACAACAAATAGGAACTTCTAAAGCAATTGTGTCAAGACACTTCAAAGCTCTGAACATATAGAACACAAAAACTACTCTTATAAAACACAGGCCCAAGTTACAGTAATAATAATAATTGAATTCTAAAAATTCTAAAAATGGAATTCTAGTTCCAGAGTTTAGATGCATTGTTTGATAAACCATGTGCTCCCCGGGAAGAAAGTCCACCAATAAACCAAGATGTTGAGACGGAGAGTCACGGCTAGGACCATATTCAATGAGCAGCTCTAATACAACAAGAGGATTGCATAGTTAAAGATGTTTTATAACCATACGCACCAAGCTGCTGTTTCAAACAGCACATTCATTCAGCCCTTGTGCTTGATCAAGAGACCATGGGCACAACCGATTTGAAGTCTTCCCCAGAGAAAGCAGTCTAGAGGTGTAAGATCCAGGGACCTCTTCTCACTCTATGACCTATACACCAGCATTGTCCAATCTCTCAATGAAGGATGGTTTATCAGTGTAGTTTTAACTTTAACAGATCCAGCATGCCTTTCTGGGACTGGATTTCTGTTTCTTAGTCCTTTGGAGTATGTAATGTTTATTGTAATTAGGATCTAAGATCTGTGTAAGCTATAGATCCAGCTTGAACTGCTGTACCTATTTACTTGACTTGTTTGATGTATTGTTCTATCAGTATTAACTGCTTGCATTAGTGTCTGTTCCGCCTCTCCCCTCATTCATCAACCCATGATCTCTGGGGTCTTTGCCTGTTTAATTGACATTTTGATGTATTATTATTATGTATTATGTATAGTTTTCAAGATGCGTGTGTGTGTCTTTCCAAGTACAATAATTTAATAGTTTTGATCTGACAAAGTCGTGCTCTAGCGAGAGGTAAGAAACGTCTTGATAATCCCACTTTAAGGGCATCTTATCAGAGTTATATTAATGAATGGATTCTTGTAGTTCTTTATATTAATTTTGTATATTGTTTTTGGTTTTGAAAGCATCCTTTATTTGGAGTGATCTGTTTGGAGTACTGATCACAATCTGTACCTGGTCTGGTCTTTGTTTTTGATTGATCTGTGATATACCCTTTGAATAAAAATAAAAAAACATAGCGAGATAACTGCAACTCATCACAAGTCACATCAGCTATGGAAGTCTGGTTTCCACTGCTGCTAGCAGCATGCATTTAAGTATGAAAGCATGTTTTGTATTATTAATGAGTTCTGATCAGCAAGGTTTGGATTAGCGACAGTCTACTGTACAGAGGTAAGACTAAAAGTCATAAAAAGGCTTTTTTTTTTAAAAGTCTGTTTTGATTAAAATAACATTTGAAGTTTATGAATCCCTTTCAATTATATTTTAGAGAGGGTTCAGAAATGTATTCTCGTTTTTTAAAGCACTCTTACCCTATGAGTTTCTCTATAAACATTTCTTGACATGGTCCTTAAAGATTTGCCTGTGTAACTAGAGAGGCTGTCACTTAGCACTGAGCAAAATGTAAGGTGACTGAAGCCATTTAGCTAGAGGATAAAGCCCACAGTCAACTGCACAGCCAGGATGAGATTCCCCCTAAAGCTCCAGCATTTCAGGTATAAGTACTCTCTTTGATCTGGAGACAGCCTTGGGCTGATGGGGGAAATTGAGCTGCATTTAAACTCAGATTAGAAGAGACCATCAAAGGCAGGATCCTTCAGCCTCAGATCTCTGGAGATGTCTTTTATAGCGCTGTAAAAATAAACTATTCAATAAACCTAGACCGCCGGTGGGCTGCCCACTAGTGCTGTTCTGGATATCCCACCCCCATAGAAATGGTTCTCCTCTTTAGGTTTCAAAATCTATTTTGTAACTCTGGATTAGCTTCCGGGATATATTCACTGCTGTGTAGTGCTGGATCTTCTCTGAAGTGCAGGTGTTGGATTCCTTTTAAAGGGATTTAAAGGGATTCTACATTTTCATGATATTGCATTTCTTTCCTGTTTTCTGTCATTCTGTAGCGTTTCAGCTTTGATCATTATGTGTCATGCTGACTGGCAATTGCAAAATCTTCATGTTAAGAGGGGGTTTCACTGAAGTTAAACCAAGTCCCTACTTCAGGACTGAGAGAAGGACGCATCTGCTCTCGAGGCGGGTAGGATGGGAAGAAGTGAAATGAATAAAGCAGCCATTATAGCATTGCTTTTTGAATAAATATACAAAATCTGAGGTAGGCATGTATCCAAGTATAAGACCATGTGCATATTTGCATGATATACTGTACGGACAACCACATTTGTCATCTATTTCTTCTCTGGTTGCTAAGACGTAGCCTTAATTAGCCTCACCAATCACAAGAGGATTCCAAATCATTTGAAAAGATGGATTTGTTTTTACAACCTCACTCAGCTCTATAAATGAGAGGAAATGCCATCTAACAGCCAGCTCTGCCCTGTTACTGATAACCTGCACCGCGCTTCACACTGTGCTTATTACCACTGCTCTAATTCATGCTCCCAACTAAACAGGGAGCAGGTGGAAGTGTAGTTTTAATGGAGTATGTGCTGCAGTCGTTCCTTATTGTGATAAATCAGATCGCGGTGGGTGGGGGTGAGGGTTTGTTCCTGTTGTTTCATGCAGTATTCAAAGGAGTGATAAGGTTTTATTGGGCACAGCAACTGTTTTCTTATGCTGATGTTCATTTTCTTATAGAATACACTACATGCTGGCAATCCATATCTTGTACCAGTGTGCTATCGCATCAGGACCAATGCTGTGCAATATTTGTTCCAAACCCATTGGCTTGCTAAGCCATGCCATGGTCAGCTAATGGATCTTCTAGGGTATTATAATGCAATTCCAGTGAGATTTTCTAAATGTTTTTGTTGCCCTAATGGGTTTTCTCTTTAATGAACTGCCCTGTCCTGAATGATAGCCTCTCAGAAGGTAAAGAAAGAAATGCCACCTTCTTCCCCTCCCGCCCCTCTGTCCCTCCTTCCCTCCTTCCCTCCCTCCCTCCAGGCAGGTCAGTCACACTGAACCAGCAGGAGAGCAGCAGAGTTGCATCTAAAGACAACAGCAATGATTTTGCAGTGATTGATTACAGCTTTCAGCCTGGAACGCAGAATCTCTGTTTAGTTTTCTCATGGAGAAAGCGGTTCATTTTAGGGGAGAGGACAGTTTTGCACACTGTGAGCCATAGTTTCAAAGGGTTTAATATTTGCCTTATAAAAGTTAACAGTTATTTTCCAGTTTTGCCATGCTTATACTATGCATTTGCCATAGTTTATCTATGTGCTTTATAAAGCTTTATTACAGTTTGGTATGCTTTTACCATGGGAAAGTTTTATAAGGGCTAAAATACCAGAATGCATCAATTAGATGATAAGGAAAATACATAGAGAATGATATAAAGCCCTGGAACATCAGTGGTTTTACACACTGGTTTCATGGAATGCATTAGTTCTACTGTCCATATCTTTGTTTCTCCTTCAGTGGAACCTGACATTGTGTTCAGAGCGAGTCAAGTATTTTCAAGAGGTCGCTACTGGAAGTCTTGGGTTGAAAGGTTTGCAGAGTTGCCCTGGTAACCCTGTTTGTCAGTCCATTGCTGTTGACAGGTCTCCTCCCATCAGTTTAATTGGAAGTCTTCAGAACTGATTAACAAGCCTACAGCAGACCAAGTGTTTCATCGACAGAAACTGGGTTAAACATTGTGTCAGCGAAGCTTCCAGCATGGTTATTGTGGGGACAAGTTCCATTTAATCACGTGTGCTGTTTTATATATGTATATATATATATACACACAATCTGCTCTCCCTGTTTGTTTCAGGCATGATGAACAAGTCAGGCGATCTGTAATGTTCTGACAGGCTTTTAAGAGAACCACTGTATGCAGCAGAGCAGGGGAGCACACAGATAGCCAGCCACTCCCAAGAGTCCAAAACACAGCTAACTAGAGCACAAAGGAACAGGCTTCAATACAGGAGAGTCAGGCTGAACTGGAAATCAATTAAACAATTCAGTATGGAAATGAACAGGTGTTTCAACATACTGCTATGAAAACAGTTTCTTCCTGTTCTTTAATCACTTCCTGTGTGGTAGGTTACCTGACTTGATCACAGCTAGGCCATGGGAGTGAAACACTGGAAGTGATTTTTTACCAGGAAGTAGCGGTAACTTTTACTCCTATATCGGTTCCTTTTAAATATTTATATATTCCGAACTGAAGCAAAAAACCACAAGGAGAAAAGGAGAACCCGTTACAGCATATCGATTTTAATGGTAATAAGGGCATTGATTTTTAAGCCATGTTAAGCAATTTAAAATCATTGCTTACTCTACACCCCCAACACCTTACATATGACATTCAGAGATACCCAGGATGACCCCAGTAGCACTGCTAACTAGAGGATGCATCTACACAGTTTTTGTATTATGACTGGATGCATTTTAGCGGGTATAAAACTGAACAGCAGACTTGTTGGGTGTTTGCCTGACACACACAATCACGTCAAGGCTTGTCAATCTGTTTGCTGGGTAGCTTTCGAATGTGTTTTGTGGGAATGCTTTGCTAAAACAATGTGTGCGCTTCATTTCCCAGCCACTATTCATTTTCCCTTTCAATCCCTTCTACGTTATGAATCAGCACAGTAATGTTGACCTTCCCCGTGCTGACGCTATGCATTCACCACCAGTCTTCCCATGCTTGCCTGTGCTCTACCATGCATCTGCTCGGCTTTCAGCATGCTTTACTGCTCTTGTAAACAGTAGGTGTCAATAAAGCACAACACAGCAGTGTTTAAATATCTGAAAAGCCATTTGATCTCTGGGACACATCATGTATAGTAAAGAGATACTTGGCACAGTTGCAGTCAGCTCACGAAAGACCCTTGACCGAACTGACAGACACTGTGACCCCACCCCCTCTCCCACTGGGAAAGCGTTTAGCAGGAGTCGAGTGTACACTGTACTGAGTAGCCAGCTCGCCATGAGAATAGATGAACTGATGCAGCCTCTGACAGTAAAGGATGTTTATACAGTCATACGGAAAACCAGCATCTGTCATGTGATTATGTGATGGATCAAAAATGATATATAATATTGTTGTTCTGGCTAGGGATGCCTTTAATTAAATTCACAGAGGGCATCTGGAGGAGGAGCAAGCCTTCTGGCCAGCCTCCCGGCTTGCAGACTTTCACTGCGCTCCTTTCCCAAACACAGCACCAGGGTTTCTATGGAAATGCGGTCACTGAAAGCGGCCTAGCTGGTAAACAAGGGTCCTCATCAACGAAAAGCCGCCTTTTGTGCTTGTGAGGACAAAGGCTTGCTTACAAAACCTCAGATCTCCTGGCCGCTGGGCCCTGTGTGAAAGAGACAAAACAAAAACCATGCAAGTATGTTTGTGCGTCTTAGAATTGGCGATGAGGCTGCTCTGTAAATACATATCTGTCCAAAACCAGCTAATAAGATTAAAGGGACCAACCATATAGAGATGTGATAGCTACAAAGGGGGCCACATTACATACTCAAATGGGGCAGCACTGTATCTAATAGTGGTTCAGTTAAACAGCCTCCTTTTTATTAGAAAATAATAGCAAGATTAATACAAAATGGAAGCCAATTACATCTTGTTGAACTTGGTCACTTTTACATTACGTCTTTACAAGGCTAAGGCTTTTTTGCATATAACTTGGCCCCCTTTGTAGCTATCAAATCTTTCTCAAGCGCATTGTTTCAGGGGCTGTGAAAGACTTACATTTACAGGTTTAAAAAAACTCACTTTCCATGCCTCACGTGTGTGGGCACAGTTCCACCCTGCAGAGGAAAAGACCACGGAAGTGCAGCACTATCTGAAAAACACAGCTTTGCAATAGAGATTGCTTTGAAGCGACAGCTGTGCCGTAGCAGATATCCTAGAAACGGAACTCAATTCATGTTTTCTACAGTGTGAATTTATTTTGAAAAAGTGCATGCATTGCATCAGCTGCAATCACTTTAATATCCACCCCTCTGTCTTCTACAGGATGCAGGTACGCCTGTATGAGGGGGCTCTGTATGGGATGGATAATGTGCTCTGTTGAGAAACAGGTTTCCAATGCAGTGTTTTGTAACAGTAGCACAAGCCAATCGACTGAAGTTCAGTGCAGCGGGTGGCACGTCCTCACATTAGCAGAGAGGGGTTGTGGGTAACAGAAGCCAGAGGCTTGCAGGAGAGCCTAATCTCATCTTGTTCCCCAGAGGCGCTTTCAGAAGAGCACAGAACACAGCATATCGATTCTATTCATAAAGTAATAAAAAGGCCTGTTTAAAATATTCAGCAAACCTCCCTGCTTAGCATTAGCAATCCAAGCCAATCAAATGATTAGAACGGTGTGAAATATGTCTGAGGGCTTGTTTAGAGATGGACCGTGATCACATTTTGCAAATCAGATCAGCGTTTATGTCATACAACCTCGATGAATAGGTTGCTACATCTGTACTATTATTAACACTACCAATGGAACAAATTAATGTGTGACCTCAATGAATCTGCTCCAGAAAGCTTCTACATGTTTCTTCTTTGCATTACTGGCTGTGGGTGTGATTGTCATTAAGTGATACCCTCCTAACACACACCCACTGCATGCTTTTGCTGTGGCACAAGCATCACCCTTCCCCGAGCCTCGCTCTGTGATCGTCTCACTGAGTCATCTCCTCCAGGAGCCCAGAACTTAAGGGAACTCAATCCTCCCACTTCTTTAGAAATGAATGCTACATCTCAGATAGCGGTTCGGAGGCTGTGTTTGCGAGCTGCTTTAAAATTCTACTTGCCTGCTGATCAGATCAGTTCAAGAGTGTTTATAGAAGTAACCCTTATAAGAGTTTGCCATTGTATTTTTTGCAAGGTAATTTAGTAGTTTTGCCATGCTTTTCTAGTCTACCATGCTTTACCATACTTCTCTAGGCTTTACAGCGCTTCCCTGCGCTTTAACATGCTTTTACTATGCTTTATCACACTTTCCAGCGATGGGAGACTTATATAAGGGAAAAGCCAGCCTCATTTGGGGTTTGCCGTGTTAGAGCCAGTTGCTGTGGCTGGAAATACACTAGAGGGCGCTGTAGCTTATTAACAGAAGGGCTCCTTGTCTGATCTAGCCTGCATTACATATATGTAACAGGAGTCATTTTTTTCATTTTTATTTATTTATTTATTTATTGCTAAACAAACATAAATCGATTAAAAACATACACATGTATGCATAGTACTTTAATTAATTAATGTCGAAATACATATATTTGCATATATATGTATTTCGGGGTCAGCGAACGTCCAGTACAAACCCAGGTGTATAAATAGGTACCAGAACTCGAACACAATTCAGCTGTTTGACACAAAGTTAAAGATTCATCAAGATTAATTGTTACAACGCAACCTCCCAACTTTGTTAAAGCCAGAAATAACCTACAGATTCATTGTAACTGTTTAGCTACAATTGTAGTAATTATGTTTAATTAGAACCGTGATTAATACTGTAACATTGCACCCGAACTGAACTGAGATCAGACGATTGAATGGGACATTATTAAACACAAATTACCTACCAGCCTTCCAACAGGTAAGGATCAAGCGCTTTAAGGGACGTGGGGTGTAGCAGCCGCTAGAGGGCGCTAAACAAGCGGTGTTCAAATAAGGGTTAAAATGACTTTAGTAGTAACAGTTAGGGTTAGGGGTTGAGATTAGGTTAGTTGTAGACATCAGGGTTAGGGGGCCTGATTTTTGCTTGATAACGTCCCATTCAGTCGACTGATCTCAAGCACATCAGCTGAACATTGTGTCAAACAGTGGAAATTGGCTTCTAACACAGTCTGATCAATAAAGGTGTTTAAAGGTGGTTTGGGTAGGGTTTATCAGCAGTATCGTGTTATACTCAGTTGTATTACGTGCATGTATTTATCACAAGGTATGTGAAATAAAGTTCGGGTAGAGCTGGTCGATGACACTTCTTTCCCTAAAGCGAGCTACAATTACTGGTAGTTATTATACAAACACATTCCGATACTTGTTTATTCAGTTGAATATAGCAGCAGTGGGTTAATTTTGAACCAGGACCCTTCGGTCAAGGGTCCAGCGCCCTAACCACTCACTACTCCACACAACGTACACGCGTAATGCGTAGCTCTCAGGACTACATCTCCAGATCCGAGGTCAGCTGTAGGTCCGACCTGTTTTTTGTTTGAGGTTAAGAATAAATTTACATTTTTTGCTTAAAAAAAAAAAAAAAAAAAAAAAAATGTCTGCATGCATGGGTTTAGAGCTTTTAACCTCATCTCACCCCTGAAAGGGGACACACAACTTTGCCCATCATATAGGTGAAACAATTAGCAGCAGCCATTATCAGCAAATCCAATCCTAGCTTGCCTCAATGACAAAACGTGTAATTGTGTTGTTGATTTTTTTTTTTCATATAGACAGCGTGTTCAATTAGAAGCTCCTAACCTTGCGTTAATCTCTAATCGAAGTTAACAAAGTTACAGGAAATACGTTCAATAGCATCAGTCACTGCGGGCAATTTGGGTGTGCAGACGGACAAAACCAAGTGGGAAATAAAACGCAATAACCATTTATCACCCCCCTTCCTAGCCATGCAATTAACACAGCATTATCATTGCTTAAGTGTTTGCTGTAATCAAGCACATTCAAAGGCGTGAATATTGATATTGCAAGAGCAGAATCCCTAAAGCACATAACTTCAAAGCATCTTACTGCAGACGTTTGCATCACTGAATGTGTAATGGTGTAAAACGCTTATTTTATTTAAGGGTTTGCATAGTACAACCCTATTTAGACTCAGTTCAGCACTGCCTGTTCACAGCAGCGCGTTTGGCAATGATCAGAGAAGTCTCCTGGTAAAGCTCATTAAACCAAAGGTTAATATTTCTCTTCCTGAGTCATCCTATAATAAATCCCTCACGAGCAACACAAATCAAATGTGCTCCTTGCTGTAGCTTCAGCACACAGATGGCTGCACCGGGCTGTCCTTCCCTCTCTCCAGATCCACCCGCTTGGGGGGTTTTACGCTGTCACAAAAATTTCTTTAAAGAACATTGCTGTGGCGGCATGATTAATTGCCAGGGTAGGATATGACTAATTCAATCGTTTGTTTATGAAACTGTAATTCATTTCGTTTTTGAAATGTCAGCGCTTTCTCTGCCCCCAGTAATGCAATGTTTTATTGAAGTGTGGCCAATACAAACGGGTTGCATTTACCGTTCTGATGGCTGGGAGAGCACAGGGCAGAGGTGCTTGCGTTTTATTAGCAAATGCTAGAAAGTGTATACAATAGAATGCATGCTATATAGGCTATTTTGCAGTGGTTATATATGTGTGTGTGTGTGTGTGTGTGTGTGTGTGTGGCTTCTAGGCAGATTCCCACTAAAATTGACAAAAAGAGACTTAACCTTTGGTATCGGTGCGTTTACAATGAATTATTTGATATGAACGGTGTGTTTCCAATATCCGTCCCAACTCTAATTTCCATAACTCTGATGTAAATCATACCATTATGTGCTGTAGAAAGAGTGATTGTTTTTCACGTTGCGGTTGAAATGTCCCTCCCATGACTGTAGCCATACTGTACTTTATGGAAGACAAGAAACGCCTCCATGCTTGCTGTCTACGGGCCTTTCCCTGGTACTAGTTCGTGGTCTAGTATAAGTTTTTTTTTTTAAATACATTTGAGTTCAGGAGCTGCTCTTCAATTCTAGCTGCCTGCCATACCCGTGCGTAGGCTTGGCGAGCCAGTGCCTTTATACAAGTGAGCGTCAGCGCCACCTAGTGATCGGCCTCTCGAACAGGTTTCCTTTTGTTTTGCTGAAAACACACTGCAGTGTACTTGATGGTTCCGGAGCTTGCACATAAAAAATACTTTAAAAAGACTCGATATTCTTGAGGAAGGAAGCATTTCGTAGATCCGCTAAAACCCCTACATGGAACAACGCACCTTCTATAACAGCCATATTGAGTAATCTAGTGCTACTGTATGTCACTGGGGTGACACCTGGTGGCCTGATACTGTAAAAACATCCACCCCATGTCTCGTCTCATTAGTTTACTTACCAGTCTAGGGCTAGCAATATTCAAATTCAATGGCAAGGTACAATGTGTTTAATTCACCAGAAGTACGCTTAATGAGCAATATAGGTCAGACTCGACTTTTAAATTAAATCTCATTTTACACTTCACAGACAGTTGTCTCAGAAAATTCCCAAACCAATCACGTCTCTCGCCCAAGACTACACCCCCCACAATGCTTTGCAACATAACCATATGAAGTTTAATCGGTTTGATCCTTTTCAATTGATCTGTTGACATTTTTTGTAATGAAAATATGTGTAATAACCATATGCGATACAAAATATTGTTACATTGATATCAACACAAAAAATGAACGCGCTTTCATATGTAAACTGTAGTTTTTTTTTTGTTCCCCCCCCCCACTGAGTTTTAATAACCTCAATCTGGTGACGTTTACCATTTCCCTAGCAGTTTATGATTAACAAGTTATTCTGCTTTGGGAATGATCGCTAAGCACGGATCACGCAGTCGAGTTTAGTTGTGAACTAGCATGTTGCAATGCTAGAATAACACTACGGACGATGTCTTATTTCCTTCATTCACAAAAGCAATCACTTTGACCGTGAGTTCATTTTTAAAACGTGTTATGTACGAGATTGAAAGCATTAAAGACGGCAACCATGCACTCATTTTGCAAACGGCTGTATAATGCATGGACTTGAAGGGGTATAGTGTGGAGATAAGGTGCATTATTTGGTCGCCTAGCTGTTTGCATGACGTCGCCGCTCACCTGTGAGTGGGTGTAGGGTTTTTACCTGTAGCCGCAGGTAACACACAGATGGAACGGGAACGCGGCAGCTCAATTAGCCGTATTTAATTCGCTCAGGACTGAATTTAAACTAATGGTGTGAGAGTCTAAATCTCTCGAAAACTACACCGTTCAGGTGCTCGGCGCTTCTCCCGACGAGGAAAACCGACACACAATCTCCGGCCAAAACAACACTGCGAACGGGAGGACAAGGTTGACTTCCGGAATTACAAAAAGAAAGGAAAAAAAAAAAAAAAAAAAAAGACAGACAGAACAGAAAGTGAGAATTGGGAGGACCGTCTCCTACCTATGCGGTAAGTCGCAAATTCGCTCTTGTTGGTTGAGAACTTGAATTTGGACTTGACTTTATCATTATCCCTGATTATCAAGTCGTGTGAAGCGATGGCGTGGGACTGTCGGCACCACGCCAACAGCCTTTCAGTTTACAAAGTTGCATGCATAGGCAATATTCATCTCATTTTTCTTATTACTAATCTAGCACAATACAGGCTCCGGGTAGCTGCCAACCTCATATTGGGAATACGGACACCTAGGCTTTTGAAAGTCCGAAAATAATAATTCAGAAACACGTGATTAATCATAACATGGTCTAATTGAAGATCCGAATCAAACTTGGATTGGTAGTTTTATTAATGCTGGTGCTGCCGGTCCCGTTTGCAAAGGCCTTGCAGGTCCTTTCCTGTTTACCTGGGTCATCATTGCTGTGGGGAACAAATACAGGCAAAACCCGGAATAACTATCCTCTCTTTATAGGGCGTTTATCTGAGAGAGAGAGAGAGAGAGGGAGAGAGGGGGGGGGCTTTAAAATTGTTCTGCTTCGACCGAAAATGTGTTTTTCTGAGCGCCGATTTATGTTTTTATATGCTTGAGTCCGTGCATGTCTGAATTCCTGATTTTATTTTTCAAAAGGCACCCCTCGCTCGATACTGTCGTTTTTCTGCTAACTACCTAACCATGTTGTCTTCACCCTTGCAGTTAATTCCAACTGGACTCTTGCAACAGTGCCCAAGCGCTAATGTTAACTCTGCATACGCTACACTGCACACCGGCCATCACACCACTTGCAGTGTCGTTACTGCAACATTACCAGTGAAATTATGTTCTATTGCATTACTTGGCCTTGTCAGCGCTGTAGAAAACAGACTAGTCTGTGTACAGTAGGTGTCGACTAAAACAGCAGGCAATTTGCAACAGTTGAGAGAACCACATTATGTATCAGAGATGGACATACAACTCCGACTGCATAGCAGTTTCACCCTGTCCAGGTGTTTATGCAAGCTTCATGGGCCACACTAGGTAACAGGCTCAGGTGTGTCACGTTAAACTCGTAGTAAAACCTGGAGGGGCTCAAACGGCTGTGCAATAGGAGTCTCATTGCCAGCTCTGTTAATATTCATTATTGGTAGTCTTTTTCAAAGATCCTCTGTTCAGGGATATGGAGTAGGTCTTTGCGCTAGTGTCTTGTACGGTAGAGCGGAAACCAAGAGAAATGTCGTCAATGCTGTACTTCATTGTGTTTTAATGAAGCTTCACTCCTGGTCAATACCTTGGGGGAGAGGTTTTCCTTTGTGTGTTGTAATCTGTGTTGTCTCGGTTTCTTCACTTTAATTGGGCAAGTAGTGTGATGGTGTGCACTAGGACTTGAAGACCGGAGCAGAAAATGATTCTGAAAATTAATAAATAATACAAAAGTGCATGAAGATGCCCCCCCCTCCCCCCACATAGTGAGCTGCATCTTTAAATATGGTGCTGGTGAACATGAATACAGGATGAGAATTTCCTGCAGGCTTTAAGTGCAGATGTGTTGTGCAGGAGCGTTGGCGATAAACCTGCTTGTATATATATATAATATAGTGTGTGTGTATACAGCTCATCCTGTGGCCAGGAAACCTCAAGCTATTTGGTTAAAGAACGGTCCTGTCGTCTTTTATAACCTGCCTTGGAAGCGATTGACAGCAGCTGGAAGTAATATCCCTGTGCAACACGCATGTCATTTAGTGGTTGTCCAATCACCCCATTCATATTGGACAACGTATTAGGAGCACAATAATATGAACATTAGATGCATGTGATTTAAATAAAATAAAAATAGTTTTCAGATAATCAAAATATTAAGCCTCCTGCAGTTTCCAAGTCTGCTCATAATGCCTCTGCTAAAAAAAAAAAAAAACTGACACCACTTTGAGCTCCACAGCCAAGATATTCAGCTTTAGTCGAAGGTATGTGTTGCATGTGAAAGTGTGATTTAAGTTGTTACTGTTTGCCAAATGGAAATCAAAGCAGGGGCTTTTAAAGAATAATTCCCACGGGGGGGGGGGGGGGGGGGGGGATTGTAAATGCATGAAAAACAAAGCAAATTCCATATTTTCCATTTATTTGCATGTATTTGTAATAACACCCTCCTTGTCGGGAATTACCAGTGATTGCAGGAAGGTACACCCGCCCAGTACTTCTATGCTGGGTATTATTGCTTCATAAAATATTTTCAGTTGTAGCTCATGGGCTGTTCCATGTACAGTATGTTACCAGACTACTTCCATCACTCGCCACTCAAAATTGGGATTGCCAGTAAATATCGATGACTGCCTTTTTCATGAAATAGAAGGACACTTCTCATGGAATGTTCATGCATTTTAAAAACAGTGTTAGCTGAGTTCTGACAATTTAAGCTACTGTAAGTTTAATTTGCACAAACAGTCAAAAAGGCTGACTGTTGCTGCTTACATTTTTTGGCTAATTAATAAAACGTTGTTGTGGTGCAGCTGTATTGGCATTCCATATAAGGATCCCCCCCCATTTCATTTTGTAACTATTCTACATGCTAATGAGGAGCGACTTGGTAGATGTCTGAATTATCGTAAATAATGCATTCTTCTTGCTTCAAATCCCTTTCTAGCACATCCTGGTGACTTTAATAGTTAGAAATGAGTACCCAGTTTAGCCTCCCCTGCAACACTGTGTCCCAAGTTGATATAAGAGGTAACTCGGTACGATCCACTGCGGGAAGATTGTTGCAGGGGGACAGGTTAATGGTTACACTCTGATGTACCAGCTGTACTTGGAGAGAAGACATGATTGAGAGCCCTTTAGAGGCCACAGGAGTACCGTACAAAGTGAATCTAAACAAGAATACGTTAGCTAGCATAACTGTTTCATACTCCATACAAAGTTTCTGTTTAACCTAGAAAATGATTACCCTGCAGTGGTATTCTTGCAAGGGGCTATGCTTGTAATGGACATCTCTTGTTTTTTAACTAACATGACAACTTTCCTGATTTTTAGGTCTCTGACATTTTGAGCTATGCCTGGGAACAGTGCAGGGACGCCTCAAAAACCGACCAGCAGAGCCCAGAGGAACACCCCAGTGAGAGATGTGCAACCGAAGAGATTGGGCGTCTCCAGTGACAGTAATTTAAGCCTTGAGGTCCTCGGGGATTTGACCCCAGAACTGCCCAAGTTGTCCAAGGCACGTAAATTGAGAAAAGCACAGCATCGGGATGCCAACGGGAAAGAAATGGAGATTATCGGTTTCATCCCTGGCACTGCAGATAGTCCACCAAGGGCCACCACCTGTGGGTCGTGTGCTGCTGAAACTTGGGAACGATGCAAAGACCTGATCTGCTGCATGGTCACCTGCGGGCAATACAAGGCAGACTCTAGCTTTTACATCCCCTGCGTGTCCCGCTCGGAGTCCTGCACGGACGACGTGAAGACCCCCGAGCCCAAACGACAGAACGGCATCTCGGTCTCGAATCCCACCTGCGGGGTCCCCATGGAGGCGAATCCAAAGAAACCCCTTAACCACAGCTTCAACTACGCCGACGTCAAGTTTAAAGGGGTCCCGGTCTACGTCGATGGCTCAGTCAGCCAGAAACAGAGCGTCCCGTCCTCGCGACCTTCGCTGAGATCAAGGAGAAGCAGTGCGGAGAAGCTGCCAGGGGGCGACCCCAGCAACCGGGGCTCGGACGAATACTACTCCATCGAATACTCTGAGGAGGATCCAGACGAACTCAACAGGTCCGGCGCCGACATAGACTCTCTCATCACCCAGAAGCTGCTGGAGCTTTACAGCTTGCACCAGATTGACCAGCTGGCCAAGTGCACCTCGGACTCGGCCTTCTTCAAGAGGACCAGCGAGATCACAGAGCTCATCAACGACATCACCAGCATCTACAACCTGGATGAGGAGGACGCGGAGTGTCGGCTGGTCCACGGGGTCATTCGCATCAGCACCAGGAAGCCCAAGAGACCGGACCCTCACAAATCCGATTCCGAGAGCAAAAGCGAAGAGCGCAGGAGACGGGACGGCAACCACCTGCCGGACAGCGGAAACGATACAATGATAGAGTCCTCCTTGATCAGCCAGGACAGTAAGAAGTTTTGTGTTTGTTTGTTTTCTGTGACTTCTTCATATACCAACTGATGCATGCCACAGACACTGCAGCTTTTAACGCAGATTGGCAGCGATGCTCTGAGTAACATAACCTATTCCTCGTGGATTTTTCACCAGTTGAGGTGTTCTGTTTTTAATATTAAATGTACAGCTGATTTTACAGACCCTGTTTAGAATTAGTATTGAACCAAGTAATGCTACAGTGCCTAGGGTAAGGTAGTCCAATGTTGGTGCTTAAGCAATGTGACTAGTGGTAATAAATATCATAAAGGCGAGGCGGGGCTAACCTGCACACAGGTCTAGGTATTTCAACCCACAACTGCAGACCACTCTAGTAAGAAAGATTAATTATACAAGACACTGTGGGCTGGTTTCAAAGACCCTGATCAGTAGTCTTGATTTGCCTTATCCAGTAAAACATTAGGTAGCCAATCGTGGTCTGTGAAACGGACTGTGAAACTAACATTACCCTAGGGCACTTTCTGTAGTGCTGTAAGGTCAGTTAAGAATGGCTGAAACATGTAACATTCTGCAGTAGCCAGAGATGTCGCTTTAAATGCAATGTTGAGGATATCATGTAACGTGAACCAAGCCCTAACTTCCTTTTTACTGTGCGACATGATGTACCAGGAGCTCCCCCTCCCCCTCTTTTAAAACCTGTTTGCTGGTATGTCACTTCATGAGCAGAAGTACGGAGGTGCTATTGCTGACTGCAAAGGAAGTTTATAAAAACTACAGACTAAACTGCGCTAGAACCGTTTTTCTGATGGATCTGTTTCCAGTTTTTTCTACACTGTGTTGACATTCTTAAGACACGCAGAGTTGAACTGGGATTGCCAGAGTCGCTAGTAGATTACTCATGCTCGCATAGCGAGCTCTGTGTTTTGACACATGATCCTTAATGTTTGTTTGCTTAATCCACAGTGATGCAGACTATGTTGGTATAAACTGACTCTGCTAAAAGTGTGCTGCTTAACACATTTTCAGTTGGCACGATGAGAACCTGAATGTCAAGGACCGTAAAGTATTTGCATTTTCAATTGCTGATTTATCAGCTTCACATTATCACCGTAATCGCTGTGATATTCGTTATTTTAACTCCTAAACAGGGTTACTGTTGATAATAGCTTTATCCGTAATCATTTTGAAGTACAAGAAATAATCAAACCAAATTTATAGATCATTCTGTACATCGATTTTAACCTTGCACCTTGTTCAGGTATTCAAAAATTAAGTGAAGTTTTTTTTAAGGACTTTTTTCAAAGCCCGTTTTGATTAATTCAATTAAGATTGAAGTTAATGGAACAGTTTTTCCACTGTGTGGGGGGGTTTATTCAAGATTCAAGAACACTCTTATAGAACAATCTTTAAAATTGTCCTTATACACTTGTGAATAGGGCATGTTATTTAAAATCACCAGGTTTTTGGAAATAGGAGGACACCAATCCCAGAAGCAACAAACCTGACCTTTTCTATTAGATCTTTTCTCTGTATATCGCTATCTTTTAAAGAATGCAACACAAAACATAACATGTAAATGGAAAAGTATATTCTGATGCAATGATAATGGTACAAAAATGCATTTAATGGTTGCTGATCTTGTTGTGCTCTGCAAGTAACTGCTGTTTCATCTAATCAATACAGATCTTGAGGTTAAAATTTCAGAGGAGACAAGTTCGGACAAAATTGCGCGGAACATGAGGTTCCAGAGCACACAAGGTAAGATACAGATGTACATCCTAAAGTTTACTTTGAACAGGACAGTACATGATCAAGCAATGCTTTTTATCTCTGTATTTTACAATAGACTTAGTGTTAAAACCCTTTTTTGTTTGTTCCCTTTTTAAAATTGATAATTGCAATACTCTCAAACATGTCTTGGGGCAGATGGCTAGTGGTCCTGCATGTTTTGCCTTGATTACTACATAACTTGGTTCCGTTGAAAAGATAATCCGATCCTTTTTTGGATGAATTCAATAGATTTTGAGCTAGCTGACTCGTGTGTGAGTTGTAAGCTGTGAGTTTAGGTCCAGCTACATTAGTGATTGTGCTAAATCTGCTCTGTTTGGAAATGTATGTTACAGCTGGCATGTGTTTTCATGTAGGTTGGGTTAAAGAAAAGCTGAATTTGAGTTTTCAGGGAGTCTTGCACTTCTGCGTTCGGAGTGAATTTGTCCCCCCTTCAATGAGCTTGGTACTATCATTAACAAACCAGCTGCTTCTCCTATTTACTGACCACACTGCTTTACAGCCAGTGACATGCTTTGCAAAGACACACCGGATTTGATGCGAACTAGGAAATCAGACTTCCTGAAAGTAAGGCATTTAAACAGCTTCTTTTTTAAAACCTAGCATGCTAGCATATATATTAAAATGAAAATGCATGCTTGCTATAGCGTGTTTCTTTCAAAACTGCACATGACACCTACATGTAGAGAATGACAGTGCACCACAGGTAAGAGAGTTTGAATTATTTCATTGCAAGTACTTTAAGCATGCAGGTTCCAGGTGCTTTTAGCCTGTGTTTGGGGGTCCTGTATGTGTTGATGTATAGACAGTTAGACCCAGAAAGTCACAGCAAAATAAGCATTTGTCCCGGCTATTGCTACAAAACCTTCAAATTTAATATCCACGGAACGTGGTTAAATTTAAAAATGAAACTGCAAGAACATAAACCAAGTAACAATGAGCATATATCTACAATAGACACATTTTAGACAAAGATCAGGAGTCTTTAGATATCTCCTTATTTTTCTTATAAAGATTTGGGTCACTTCTTGCTAGTCTTGTCCCTTTTTTTAATTTGAAAATGTGCCTTTGCTGATTAGTCTCTGTGGATATTCTTTCTGTGTTCTATACACTTTTGCTCCTCCGTGTTTCTCTTCTGATCTAGTTCTGTGGGTGCACGTTGCTTTACTTGCACAGTACGGTGACGCCACGTTATCATAGCAGACACTTCATGAAGAGCTTCTTCGTGCTTTCGTTTGGTCACTGCAGCGATCCAACAAATAAGATTTATTGCTTTTACTCTGAGGCTGTGATCATCCATCCCAGATTCTGACATGGAATCTCCCTCCTGAGTAAACATGCACACCTTTATACATGTGGATCTTGTTTACAATTCCTGCGAAGTTTGAAATAGGAAATTCCCTGCAACCATTTACTGTAAAGCGCAGAAGGAAGTAGTAGGCATTAAAAAAAAAAAAAGCCATAAGATTGAGCTGATGGATTGCCTTGAACCTCTCATTGATGAGCAATTACATCTGTAGGAGGATCTGACTAATAAGAGGTGCATCGCAGTTTGAAAGAGCAATTGCAAGGCTTGGCACTGTTAATCAGTGCAGCTATAGACTTCCAAGCTCTGTAAAGAAATATAGGCAGAGAAGAACAGTGGCTTGTATCCGATATAAAACTACTGTGTTTTGTTTACCCTTTTCATTGCCATTTTATAAGACTGGTCTTATCACTAATGCAAGTTATGATAGATTAATATTTAACACAGCCTGTAATAAAAAAAATATATATATCATCCCATTGACTTTAGTATTGACCTCTTGACCTTAAGCATCTGGTGTTGCCAGTTTGATATGATGAATAGTTCTGTTGAAACCCCTTGCCATTTTTTCTTTGCATTGTGTCATTAATAGGTGTGTGCTGACACACCTGCTCATAATTGCCTGCAAGAAGTATTTATCGGCAGGTATTAGATAAATCTGTTCATTGTGTTGATTTCAAAGCAAGAAAAGCTGTCCTTCCCTCACCTTTACAGTGGCACACCAAATCGATGGCAATTAAATTCCGGATTGGAATTTTCCTCTCATCAGGTGTGCTGACATTTTTACTGCTGTAGTGCTGATAAATACTTCAGGGCAATTAAGAGTACAGCTATCGGCACACACAGTGTCATTCATTTCTGTATTTCCTTCAATACAGAAACTCAACTCTTAAGGGCTTTTCAGTAGGTCTTGTAATCCAAATTGTGGCATTTGGAACGCAGTTTGAGGTTAAGGGTGAGAGAGAGGATGCAGATATGGTAGGATAGCTCACCAGCTTTTCATGATATGTTATCAAAAGGTAAGAATCTGTACTTTTCAACAGGCTTACTAATTAAAAGCTCTTATTGTAGACTTAAGTTCTTTTAAATCACTACTGGCTTTGAAATGTTAAACCACCTTTTTTTTTGCACAAGCAGAGATCGAAATAAGACTCATTGCATAGTAGTCTGATCTGTTCCTGGATTAAAGTTTAATAAGACACACCTGAGCTTGTTACCCATACACTGTGACTAACAAGCTCCTAGTAAAACCCAGAATGGATTAAACTGCTATGCTTTAGGAGTAGTATTTCTATCCCTGACTGTAGGGTTCCACGGACCACCTGAAAAATATTATACAAAGTATAAATCTATTTCTTGACAGAATTTGTGAGTTATGATGAGCTCTGTTTTGTTGTGTAACTCCTGTTCTGTTTTATAGTTTCAGGGTCTCCAACAGCGAACTACAGCTCTCTCCCAGAAACTGAAACCAACTCATCAGGGGCTCCATTGCTCAAAACCCTCCTGAGGACATCGGTGTCCTGAAGGCTGTCCTGTACCCGGACTGCAGTCCAGCAGTTATAAGAGAGAGCCTGTCTGCCAGACTCTGCAGACTGAGAGCCTGCAGCATCTCTCTTACTGTGAACCCACTCTGTCTCCGCATTGTTGTCTCAACACCAGAATGCGTGGGGGCGTATTTCTCCCCCCATATCTTATTGGAGATGTACTACTGCTTTTTAAAGCTTGCTGTTTTGTTAAACAAGTGAATTGCCTGTTGATGGGTAACAGCAAATTGCCACTGACAGAACTGCAGATTATAAAATAGATTTGTATGTGACAGGATCTCGTCTGGAATGATCTCTTCAAGCACCGAGCGATGTGTATGGCACTCCTGTCCAGGGACATCTGAGAACAGGCCTGTGAGCATTTCATGGATTTTTGGATCTGCGATGTCTTGTTTCTCTGCCTTCAGTTTTTTTGGAAGTGTTTTGAACATATCATCTTAGTAGAAGGGTGAAAAATGTACTTTGGGGAATATTTTTGTAGCTTTGTTTCTCTAAAAAAAAAAAATAGCTTAAAACAGCAGGATTCTGAAATGTAATAAATTATATAGTGCAATATGTGTTTATAGTCGTATTGTGTAGAAAGGTAGATTTGTTCCAATTGTTCATCTGCAAAATAGGAGTTGTAAATGTGGCAGTACAGTACAAAGTTTAGCGTTGTGTGTTTTTCTTACCAGTTTGTAGCTGTGCGTGATCACTGGGTATGTTCCTTGCTGTCTGCGGGACAGTGATCTACCTGTAGCATGCTGCCTTTCTGTGCCTAGCTGTATAAAATAGCTGTATATAAATAAGAGGACGTTTGTATATATTTTGGAGAAGACATTTGAGTTAAGGATAGTTTTTGTATTGTCAAGAAAGGGTAAACAATAAAAATTTTGAAATGCATGTGGGTTGTGTTTTTTTTTTTTTTTTTTTTTCCCCCTTTCATGGTGTTATTCCTAGGTTAGTTTAGTTTATTAACGCTGTGCCCACAGGGCTAGCACAGGTACATCTCAATAGTGTGGAACTAATACAAAGAGAGACCTATCTAAACCAGACTCACTAAAATAACAATAAACTAATTCCAAACAATTCCTATACATACAAACATTTAAAAAAGTGAAATCGCATATTTGAAGAGTAAGTAGCTGTATATTATTATTTTTATTTCTCTGCGTTCAGGAGCTGTTCTGTTTAAGCAGTCTAGATCAGCAGACAGTCACGTGATGGCGAGGCTCTTCGTGTCTGATTCATTGTAAGAGGCTGGTCATCAGATGCCTGCTGTAAATGCAATTCATGTTGCATTGCTGTTAACTCCGTTGTTGCAGCTCTCGATTATACACATAGTTGATCAGACCTGTATTACGCGTGTGTGTGTGTAAGAGAACCTGCACAACGTGGTCTATGTGTTCCTCCCGAGTGCCAGGCAAAGCACTTGAACATGCACTGTATCGAAGTGAAAATTAACTGTCAACAAATTACTTCATTTAGGTTATGTGTTTTTGGGGATTTTTTTTTTTGGGGGGGGGGGGCGCAATTTGACCACAGTTTCCTTTTTTTCTATCTGTCTTTGCCATAAAAAACCAGCAGCTGCTTAGTAGTGAGTCACAAAAGAAGTGCAGGTTTTATTTGTGTTTAGAAATTCAACATCATCGTCTATTCATCCAAACAGTATGTTCTAGAAGTGTTCCCCCTAACCATACCTCTTATCTGTCACGTATGCATTTTAGCAATCAAGCATAATATTTTTTGTCTTGCAAACATAATATTCTGTATTCCTGCTCCCAGATGGTTTTCAAATAGGATTGTGTAAGCAGTCCAAGAATGTTCAGAGCTCGCCTCCGCGGTGAAAGCTGCTCGGTTTTGTCCTGGAGCAGTGTTGCAGATGTTGTAGGGCTGGTTTGGAGAGCTGCACGAACAGAAACGAAGTGAGTCATTTCGCCTGCATTGTTCTTTGCACCCCTCTGGCACGTTGCGTTACACTGCACAGCAAAGCATTCGTGGGTCTGAGTCAAAAGAAAGTAATCGGGCTGTTTTATTATCCCAAGCGCTTCATTAAACCTCTTTAATTCAACGGGGTATTTAAACACTTTGATAGCTTGTTCTACTAAGTAGTTAATTAAACAAACAAAAAAACAGCGCTCTGAAGAGCTCCACTTTTCAATAGAATAGCGCGTTGAAGCGCTCTGAAAGACCCTGCTTTTATAAATGATCCGATTGTTTCAGAAACCAGACGATCCCGTTTTGAAACACGAGCTTGCAAAACCCTATTGATAGCTCTGACTCAGGGTCTGAACTGCGAACAATGAAAGAAGTTTTAACGCCAGCCTATAATGTGCGGGTTACCACCATGAGTAATTGTTTACGTTTCCTGCTTAAACTCTTGTGAGATTTCAGAGTTTCTCACCCTGGTTGTGTTTGATTTTTAAAAACATCTCTTCCAGTTGCACTACACTGCTCTGCAGTGTGACTGTGTGTGTGTGTGTGTGTGTGTGTGTCTCCCGATGGTATTGTAAATTTACGATCACCCCGCTTGTAAACCTGATTAATCGTCAACAATACGGTAAAATATCAAAACGTTAATAGTTATAATGGGGAATTGCTGGGCTGAGCTTGTGCAAGGGGGTGGACCGCTCTCAAACCTGCAGCGCAGGATAGCGGAACGGCTGGTCAGCTTTCAAACCAGGGGCCTGTCACAGCTCGCTAACAAAGAGGCAAGTCCTCTCTAGCTAGCCTCTCAGGGCTGGAGTTTTAATCCACTCTCAAGTTAAACACGTCTGGTTTCAACTGAGTGATAAGTGGACTGGGACCCTAGGACCAGCTGTGGTGAAGGGTTCAGTTTCAACCAGTCCTCAATTATTTCTAAATTTGTATTGCATTCTGGTGATGACTTTTGCAATAATAATAATATTTTTTTGCCTTTCCTGACAAGTCATCACAAAGCGCTGTACATAAAAACACAAACAATAAACATAAAAATGTCAAAACTTTAAATAATAATAATAATAATAATAAAAAAAACATCTTTCACTGCAAGTTTCTGTTTGATATTCTCGCCAGTGAGATTCTGGGTGGAGCGCTCCCCTACACACCTGTGCAAAGATAGCCCACCTCAATCATGACCTGAACACCCCGTCCTGGGCCCCTCTCTCGCAACGATCATTTCCAAGACTGTAAACCGCCTACAAATCCTGCCAGGAGAGCCCCTTTCATTTTCTTGAGATTTATGGAGCATTAATAAAACAAACAACGAAAAAAAAAACGTTTTAAACATTTTCAGCAAGCGGTAACTGAAGCATGTAAATGCTGTTAAGAACTCTTTGGGGGGGGGGGTACTATAAATTTTGTTTATCGTCCCGTATTTGAAGTGTCCCATAGAAAGGAGTGTTCTGTTTATATTTTGTTTGGCTTCTTTCTTTGAAGACGTATTTGGTTTTCACGAGTAAAAAGGTCACTGTAAACGCAGTGAAAGGTTCTGGTTTCAAAGCTGCACCCTCACAAGCATTTGGACCTGTTAATAGTTAATTAACCATGTGATGTGTAAATACGGGCCCAACAGACCAGCACGCAGCTCAGCGCTCTGCGTTAAAGTTGGGTGTCAGTCCTGTATATCCGAACACGAATATACAAAATCAACAAGTTACAGTAAAGCATTAGCTTTATAATAACGTGTCAGAAAAGGATTGGACATACAAAAAACAAAGCTATGTAAACCCTTAATGACACACCTGTAACTCACTATGAAACAGTAACGCGCATAATTAGGGCTTTGAAATATCTACATTGCTTCATGAGTATTGTAATAATTGCATCAACGCCTTGAAGAATCTAATAACAGCTCAGGACTGTTAAGTGTACTGTGCTCTTCAATGAGTTTCAACTGTTTATAGCGCTCAATAGGGAATACTGGACAGTAATTTTTTAAAAGTGGAAAATTACAATATAATGCTAAGAACCGAACATCCCAAGAGTGCTTAAGAAACTTTGTATTATATCACAGTTTTTTTTTCAGTTTACCTTAATTTTAAATAGCTTTAATAATAATAATAATAATAATAATAAATAATAATAATAATAATAATAATAATAATGCCACAAGGCCTGTGTGACTTGTTTAAAGTTACTGTAATTACATGTTTTCCCACTAGAGGACGCCAATCAATAAGCAAAACTGTTATCTGTGTAAAAACATCATTAGATTATTATTATTATTATTAATGTTATAATTATCATCCATTAAGGTCTTTATGTAGAGGTGATTTCCACATGCTAAACATTGTATTTAATTGTTAAAACAATCCTTCGGGATCCACGCTGTGAATGCAGGCTGTTTTGGGTGAGCTGCCGAAGGCTGTATCTTGGGAACAGCTTGTTTGAAAGTGATGAAGCTTGGAATGGGCATCACGGTTTTAGGTCAGGCTGGGTAATTATATTCTGCTTTTTAGATTTTTAAATACCAGTAGCTCGTTGTTTTCAGGGAATCGCTGACTGAGTGCTTGACTGAATGCCATCTATTGAGAACTGCTTTCCTACAAAATGAAAAAAAAAAAAAAAAAAAATCATTGTAATAACAAAGCCTACACAGGAAAATATATTGATCTTTTTTTTAACGTGAAATCGCACAGCCCCACTTTAATTTACATCCAGAATTTAGTTAGGAAAGAAACTCTTGCAATTTAAAAGCAATATTTTTATTGGAGATATACAGTAAGCTTGCATTATGACTAGCTTGGTTTTGGTGCCCCGCCTCACATTTCAGGGCACAAATTTGAAATGTCTCATAGCTGGTGCAGGCAGTTCAACATTCAACAACACAAGGAGGTCAACTCCAAGCATAGCCCTGACTGCAGGGGACTGAGGTGGGGTGAAATGTACTTGGCTTGATTACTGTGGTAGCTACCCCTGATTGAAGGTTCAAATGAATGTGTTACCTTCTTAGTTCAAAATCTAATTGATATATGGTGCTGGCTGCAAGGATGGTTCCTGTCAAGATATTTCCTGTCTGATCCTTATCCAAGGATCTGCTGTTCTATCTGAAATACTTCAATCAGTGTATAATTAGGTTTCAGATTTAACTAAATCCACCTAGATCATATTATATAGATTAAACTACAATACAAAAGAAGCAAAGTAGACCAACATTTCAGCTAATGCTTTCTTCAGACAGAGTGGAAACAATAGCATAAACCAGCAGGACGACTCAGACCTGTTACTGAGACTCCTTCCTGAAACTAACCTGACAATTACACTGGATATAGCCATCCTTATCCCAAACAACAGCAGCACAAAAATCAACTGTGAGAAACATGAGTGAGTCATTGTATGCATCCTTATAAAACTTCACATCAATAAAAGCAAAGCAAAGTGTAATAGAGAATTGTTAAGTATTGGAAAGCTCAGAGAGGTGCGGTCAAGCATGTTAAAAAGCATGGCAAACTATGACAGAGGCACACTTCAACAAAAGCATGGGAAAACTGCACAATGCATTGTGCACACCATTTACCAGGGTAACCGTTCATAAGGACAGCAATAAATAATTGCGCAGAGCAATCCCAGTTTGTGTTATTTGCTGAAAGGCGCCGTCCTTCCCATTTAATCAAGAGTAGTTTACTTGTTAGGGTGATACTTTTGCCCACTCTCTTATTGAGTGTAGAAGGGACATCAAATGATGATGCAGTTCAATGCCATACCAGTGCTGTAACAGTTTCCACACCCATTAGCTCATAACTAATATGTGATTTATTGCACCAATTAAATTGTTACTCCCAGGTGTGCGGCTGGCACCGTCCTACCCTGCCGTTAGCTTGTCCCTGTGCTGTGTTTGCTCAGTGAGGGCTGAAGGAAGTAATCTGCCTTGTTTTTCAGGTCTGTAACATGAGTTCATGCAGGTAAGTCACTCAGCAGGGCAAGGCCTAGACAAACTGCCTTTCACCCACAGCTACCTGTCAGCCCAAGGTCTTCTTCATGACTGGAGAACCTCCAGTAGTTCAGACAAACAAGCTACAGAAAGCTCTTCAGTGGGTTGCTAAAGGAGCCAGTCACCCCCATCTCCAGTAATGAGCAGCAGTCAACGCTGTGTGCTATTGTGAGATACAGGTTCTGCAAGCTAAGAAGCAATGGGGAATTCAAGTTGCTCCTGCTTAAATAGTAAGATGGGTCATTGATTTGCGTTTATTGCTTTCCAGGGTTTATAAGAAGTTAGTTATGATTTGGGGTTGTGGTTTTAAGGTTATTACTTGAAAGAGCCCTTCGTTAATGTGGTGTAGCAGCTTTATAGCAACGATACTGTCGTTATCGCTGATCCTTTTTGTAAAAAAGTAAAGATATTTCCATTGCATTAAGTGTATCAAATGTTAGTGTTACAGCAGACTGTATCCTTATACGCGTTTACCAGTTTTCACATGGTTATTATATGCATTTAACGTTGTTTTCCCTGGTTTGTCATGTTTATTAATATGCTGTAATTTGCAATGCTTGCTATGCCTTACCATGCTTTCACTTTCCTTTAATACATTTGCTATGGGAAACTTTTACATTGTGCAATGATCTGCTGCTACAATTTTTGTATTTAGAGCCACGATTGCTAAGCTTGCTTATTTCTAGCTTTTTTCATCACGTTTAAAAACAAAACAAGTGGTGTAATCTATTTGCACAACCTCTGACAAGGGATTGGCCCCCTGATCAACCAGAAAACAACGTGTGACCTGCCCACTTTACATCAGCATCCTGGGGTTGAACTCTTCTTGTTTTCTCTTACCCTTCATTAAGAAAAACAGCTAGACATTATCACAGGTATATTACAGACTTGTTCATTTTTATTTTTCCTACCATAGTTATCAAAACCGTGCGCACTCAAAATGTTTGAAAAAATAAAAAAACAACCCTTTTCTATTCTTTAATGGTAGTTCATGGCTTCATCAGTTTTTATGATTTTTACTAAGTTCATAAAACCCGCTTATTAAATTGTGATGGAACTTGGTATTAACCTTTGATAGTGCCAGATTTTAGAGAGATTGGGGCCTGTCTGTCAGTTTGTGCATCCCTCCATTTATATCACACTTTCATTTTTGCGGATATCAGGTGAAGCGCTTTTGTTATTGGGCGTATCAGGCCGACACACACACAGGATTTTTCTCGTTTAGTCTTTTTTTAATGAAAAATAAAGGCTTTTCAAAGCATCTCGTATATATTTAAAATATAATTTAAAGACACACACAGACACATTTTTGTACAGCAACACAAATACTAACATAACTCGGCAAAAGTCATTTCTAACAGTCAGCACTAACAAACGAACTTGCCATCTTATCCAACTGTTGTGGATATTGCCCAATATATATATATGAATACAGCCTGCATTGAACAGTGTGCCTTGTATACAGCATAGCATACAGTAAATATGTAATGTGTTTTATTTTTTACACATGAACTCGCACAGGGACACTTTCATAAGAGCGGACAATATGACATACTGTCTTGGTTATGTACTGGTTATCCACAGGACTCGGTTATCCGAGTCCACCCAGTCTATCTTTCAGAGTTTCTGTCCTGGTTTTCCTGCCGTGCCCCTGTCCTTCACACACACTGGAGTCGACTCCAGACTCCAGCTGCTTTGAAGCCCGACTCCGAAGCAGGCTGACAGGCTGTGCCCAGCACCGCCAGTGATAGCGATAACGCGGACGGTAAACACACTCCGTGCATCGCCCACACCCCAGTTCTGTTCGTTTATTTAGCGAGGAGCATTTCCGCCAGCAGCTCAAGTAAGTCCGCCTGGCCGATGACGGGTCTGAAAAACAGCTCGGTGATGAGGGCTGGAGGGATAGTCTTCAGGGTGGAGGCGGTAAGCAGGATGCGAGCAAAGCGCCCCCTGTCTTCGGGGTGAAGAGGCACCAGGATCTCGCGAAGGGCTCGCTGGGCTTCCTGCTGCAGGCTCTCGATAAACAACGAGCTCCGGAGCCCAGGGACGTCTGCGGGGAACACAGGGGCAAACACAAGAGGCGTTTAGCATAGCACAGCGATCAGCTGGAAGCAAGGGGCCAACTGGTGTGTATTTATAAATATGCGGTCTTTATCTAGGTCCTTTATATAAAAACAGCCTGTTGATCATTTTGAAAAACACCCTTCAGTGGTTGTTGTTCTCTACAAGTTTGACAATAGAAACATTCAGGCAGGCATGCATATAGTTGTTTATGATTCACTGGGATTATAATATTATGCATGTGGCAGTAAAATGGACCTCACTGTACTTTACATACATTTAGTGGGGTCATTGTAACACTGCCAACTAGTTCTTCATACTGTTGTTAGATTTGTTTTTTGTAAATATACCTTTAAATTAAATTGATTCAGTTTAAAAGCCACAAACTTAATCTTTACTTCAGGTTTGGGAAATCATCTTCTTAATTATTAATAAGCTGGGGAACTCGCTTTGAATATATTGTAAATATACACTGCATACAATTCAAAGCTGGTTATGTTTGAATTCCAGTTGAGCTGCAGATAGCTTGTAAAGAAATAACCCACTGCTCACCAGGATTGAAGAGCATGGCTCCTTTCAGATATGCGTATTCTTTAGGACTGAGATCCAGGCTCCAGAACTTATTAAGGCAGGATTTGAGTCTCTGCACTCCAGCCAGCGTGGGGTGCGCCCTGTCCGAATCCTCCCTCTGCCCGTTGAGGAGGATCCTCTTCAGCATGCTGGGGGCTGGCGAGTCGGTCACCTCGAAGCTCACCCCTTCCTGGGCCAGGCCCAGGATGAAGAGGGGGGCCCAGCCGCTCTGGAGCAGGGACAGCTGGTCCTTGCCGGGGAGCTGCTGGAAAGAGGGGAGGTTCTTCATGAAGCTGACGGTCCTCACCAGGACGTCAGAGGCCACTTGACAGGTCTGGACGGGGGTCTTCAGGCAGACTGACCTCCGGACCTCGCAGTGGCAGTTGCGCTGCGATACGCTGTAGCTGTGGTAGTTGCTGTTGCTCTTGCGATTCTCCTTCTGGCTCAGGATGTTGTAAAGGATGGCATTTGGCTGCTGCTCCCCATTACTGGCGCATCGGCAGCCGTTGTATAATTCCTCAAAGCAAGCCATCGTGCTTCTCTTCCAAGGACAGTAACTATCAATTCAAGTGCTTCGGCTCTCCCTCTATCACTCAGCACAGCTGTGTACTGTTAGAAATGTTCGTCTCTGCAATGGAATCAGGATTTGCGCACTCCAGAGTGGCTGCCTTATGCACCTGTCTCCACGCTCTACTGCTCTATTTATAAAGGCTTTCCCCTGAGAGTAACATGCCAACCTTGACCCCAGCGAATAACATTCTGTCATTGAAAAACAAGCTGACCCTGGCCCATCTGGCTGTGTAGATTCACTCCACGTGGAGCCAATAGGCTTGAGTCAATGAAACCTGACAGTCTGCTGGAGGCAGGGCTTTCCTTATCTGTACAACCTCAGTCATTAACCCAACCTGTACCAAGCTACCAAGGCCTGGTGTGCAATCAAGTGCATGTCTATCACACCTCATGAGTTGGAAGCAGGCCAAAGCAAACCTGACAAATTACACTCCTACATGGCCTTGAGTAGTAGTCTGGGTAGATTTCTATATGTTTTTGTGATGCTGAATATTGTAATAGTACTGCTGCTGATAATAATTAGATTTATTTTTTAAAAGCCTTTCGTGAGATACCTCTGGGTTAGACTTAAAATGTCGCTATCCTTTTAATGGTCTTTACAAAAGTCTATCATACAAAGAGTGCTAGACAAAATACGCTCTCAACATGATTAGAATTAGCCACAGAACACTTAAAATCATGTGAGTTATTATACCTAAATTAAAAAACAGAAGAAAAGCTGACATCAACATAGTTCATCTGTTTATATATAGAACTTGGTTTGACTGGGTCTTTGTGTCACCAATCTTTCTTATAGTTTACTGAAGTATAATTCGAACCTAGTTTGGAAGTGACTGGTAGTTCAGTCTGGGGACTAGTAACCCAATAATGCTGGTTTATAGTAAAGGTCTTATGTTGGCCCAGAAATGATGACACTCAACCATGATTGGTTGACAGTGTTACTGGGCTACCGCAGGGGTGTCCAATCACAGTCCTGGAGGGCCATTCCGCTCCAGGTTTGTCAGGTAAAATAATATAATGAACTACTTCAATTTCTGGATGGAGGTTTAATTGGTTCAATTAAACAATTTCATTGAAACAAAGACTAGGAGTGGAACTTTGGCCACCCCTGGGCTAACGTAATCCTAGTTTGGCATCCAGATTCACCACAATATTTTTTTTTGTCTCTTTGCCAAACTGTTGTGCTCAGATATATGGCAGCACTACAGCTTGGGAGCTGAGATAACACAATAACACAACTATTTATGTATCTTTTTTTATTGCTGTCGTACCTAGCACAGAAAGCTTCCCTGATAAAGGAAGTAATTTATTGTGAGTACCGGTACACAGAAAACAGGAATTGCCTTTCCTGTCTCCCCTCTCCTGCAGTGTGTCACTGATTATTCACCGCCTATCTGGGGCAGAGTGCTTGTATACAGTGGCCTGTAATCCAGTGGCCTTGGTGCTTAGTGGCTGGCCCACGGATGCAAACAGGTATAAACTGATGCTGTGAAATTAGCATCTTAAATATTTGACCTTGTCCTTTTTACACTGAGTGTGTTGTTGGCCGCCCAGTTGTGGAACCCCTGCTGTCCACTACAGTCCAGGCCATAGCTTTGAGTCCCTCAGTCTCTCCCAGATTCTGCAGCTCATTTCTCATGGACTTTATTAAACTAGAGGCACGTGCCATATGTAGCACACACTTTTGAGACAATAGCCATTCGATATTCAATCACACTGATGAGCTGACAGTCCAGTTTGGAGTCATTGTTAGATGTAAGGGCACCAGCTACCTTGCCCCTTGAAAAAGTGGACCTTGCTTCAGTGCCACTCTGTGTGAGCCAAATAGGGATGCAATACTTGCTACAGTAGAGGGTTAGAAATGATCCCCTCAATCTCTGGTTTGGCTCTGCAGAAATTGAAAACAAAAGTATTTTTGATGCACTGGGTTTTTACACCATCAGATCGGGTGTTTTTCAACAAGGGTTACTACAACCAATACAATATGTCATGGGAGTATATATTTTAAAACTGTATTTGGGCACTAAGCCACGCATGACTATTTAATTCTTTAAGCTTGTGTGCTTTGTTCTAAAAATAGGCCAGGCTCTGAACTGCACTTAAACCAACAGGACAGAAATCAATGAGCCGGTTCCAGATCACAGTCTGCTGTTTACCACATAAATGATTTATTTATAATAGAAAAAAGCACTGCACTGCCACTGACATGCTGATGAGGAACTTCATTAACATACCCAGCCAGGAGATAGATAGCGTATTATAGGCTTCCTTAACTTGGTGTGCCATTATTACAGTCACACACTGTACCATCAGCTCATCAGACCTTTTTTTGAATGGAAATCACAATGGACTGAATAAAGTTTGGTCACAAACAGAAAACAAGTGTGGCTTTCAGTCTCGGCTGGTTTATTTGTGCTTGTGTCGATATTCCCTCCTGCACAGATGTTTGCCGTCAATAGCCCAGCACTACTGCATAGCACCTGGCCGTGCCTCGCAGCAGTGGAGATCAGAGGCCGAGGTATAGCCTGGATATTTTCATAGATCTTACTTATGCACTTTCATTTGCTATACTGGTCTGTGTGCAGTTTTGACAGAAACACATTATAGTAACCGTGTATTCTCATTGTAAAACCTGGTAGCACACTACCACACTTGCATTTCTGTATTTGTAAGGTTACATTTTTCATACATGCTTTGTAGGAACGATTGATGGCGACCTCTTCATTTAAAATGAAAACACAATATATTGATCTATAATTACTGATGCATTTATTCATTGTTGCCTGACAGCAGCTCTCAGTTGCAGCTCTGACTCGCATATATGCATAGAGACTATTCTTCAACGCTGCTCTTGCATCTTCCAGAATATTCTACTCGCGCTCCCAGCTCCCTCTCAGCGCGGGCCTGCGAGTAGAACATGCGTCTCAGTCAAAACCACATGGCACCGCGGGCCTGCGTCTCGGCGTGCATCCTCATTGGCTTAAACGGCTGTCAACTCTGGTTTCAAGTCTCTGATTGGTTTATTGTCTGGGTTGTCGCGGTGTTTCCAGGAAGTGACTCTGTGCTGGCAGCAGGTTGTGTAGTTACAGTTAACGGTGTTGTGTTTAGAAGAATTAACACAGCCTTTTATTTATAGCTTTTGAAAACATGGGTGAAGACGAAGAAAAGTTTGACGGTATGCTGCTAGCAATGGCACAGCAACACGAAGGCGGAGTGCAGGAGGTAAAACATAGCTGGAGAAACGTGGGGGATGGGTTCCTGTCTGTTCATAATAATACATTAATTAAACACACAGCCGAGTGTTCAAATGTATACGTTTTTCTGGTCCTACATGATTAATCCCATTTGAGCGGTCTTCTGTGTAATCAGATTTAAAATACCGGTCTGTATATAAACAAGAATGCTAAACACGGTCACATTGTGGGAAACTGTAGCAAAGGAAGAAATGGCAGGGGTGCAACTGACTGTATTATAAAAATACAATATGGTATTTATTGGAAACACGATTTATAAGAGTGACGTATTTCACTTGTTTCCCAAGACAAATCGAACACACATTTTCGTGCATTTTTTATTTGTATTATTTTGTATTCCATTCACAGTACGTATGAAATATTAATGCTATACCACTGTGCATGCCACCTGTTTATGAGTTTGATTAGTCCCGTGTCACGGTCTTGGCCGAGGGTCATAGAATACAGCAGCACTAAAACAGTCCTCTGAAACTATGGAAACGACACTTGGATTACAGGCACTAAATGCAATTCCAAAACTCTTAATGTGACAGTGGAAGATTGAACCTTCAAATGTATTAGCAGTCTGCTTTATAGCAACGAACCCACAATTTGATCTATCTACATTTTGAACTATCTTTATTCTGTATCGATCTCACAGAACAGTTTTTCTTCATAAGTCCCCATTAACAGGCATTTGTAGGAGGTTATTTAGTCTGTTTGTATAACATTGATGAGGATACATCATTTAAAAGCAGTCTCCATTGTCAGTGGCACGCACTTGAACATCGTGTTATATGCATATAATTGTGAATGTAACGGGAACAGTTCAGTAACAGGTGATTTGTTTCATCAATGTTTTTAATTTTATAGCTGGTCAACACTTTCTTCGGGTTTCTGAGGCGCAAGACAGATTTTTTCACGGGTGCGAATGTGGGAGCCCCAGAAAAGGTAAGACATTTTTGGTTTTCAGTCATGTTGTCTGATTGTGTTTAGTAGATTCCTCGCTCTTTGCTTTCTGAGATTTTAATTTGACAGACACTCTCTTTCTAAACTTAACTGTGCAGAGTGATTATAAATCAGTTGGTCGCTTTTAGAGCTTCGAAGGGCCTTTCCATTCCTTGTGCTTGCCAGTAGTTTAATATTAATGACTTACAAAATCCACTTGAAGCAAACATTATTTTCATTGAAGAGCCCTGCTCTAGAAAACCAAATGACCACAAAGGCACACACAGCAGAAAGATGGCACCCTTCAACTTGGTTAGGCATGTTTGATGCATACCAGCTTTCGCTGTTATAGTGATTTGTCTAGTTACACTTCTGAGTATAGCCCCAGTGAGACCTGGAACTGACCCTTCTACAGCTGGAGTCTTACAGACATCCCGTTTTTATTAGTGGGCATCCATTTGTATGCCTCCAGTCTGGCGTTTTTGAGTAGTTTGTTGTTTCATTGTAGGTTAGATTATAAGCAGTCAATGCCCATTTGTTTCCTCTGTTGTCCATCAAGGTTGTTGTTTGTATTAAATGAGACCGAAGAGTCGTTCGTTGACCCATTTCTATTAGGCAAGTGTCCCTGTCAAACCTTGGTTACCTTTGAAAGTGCCAAAAAAAGCAAGCGAAGGTTAACTGATCAAAACATGTTTTTCACCTGATCCGATGGCAGCTGTGCATTGAACTTTGATCTGTTCAACACGTACCACTTGTTGGGTATTTTTTTTGTGTCCTGTGCCCTATGAATCAGGTCTATTTGTTAATCTTTTCTCGCATTGCACTTATTTAAAGTAGGGCGAGTATCATTTATTCAAAGGTAGCAGCAACTGTCAGCCGTATACATTGCTTTACCATTGTACTTGAAAATCAGAGGTGGAAATAAGACTCCCATTGCGTAGCAGTTTGATCCGTTCCGGGGTCTGCATCTGAGCTTGTTATCTGTACACTGTGGCTAATCAACTTCAAATTAAAACCTGAAACTGCTATGCAATAGGAGTCATATTTCCATCCCTGGAAATATGCTTGTTATAAATTCAAGTTTAAAAAAAAAAAAAAAAAAAAAAAAAACAGGCAAAGAACCAATATATCTGCAAGACAAAAAAGGAAGAGTTATCATTTTTTTGGGTGCGATGCATTTTAAAATATGTGGATATTATAAACCAGTTATTTGGCAAACATGTGGTTCTGCCAGAATGAATGGCCCACAATGAGGTTTCCAAAATATCTCTTGAGCCCCTTAAAGCTACATTCTCCCACAATCATTTCACAGTTAGACAGGCAAGGACATGAGGCAGGAGGGTAACCTTTAACTTCATATTCCAAACCCAGTGTGAATTGTTTCGATTTTTCTATCGCATCTTCCACTTTTTGCTCCTCAGCTTGTTCAAGAGTCATTTGCATACCACAACAAGCTGGCCCAGAAGGCACACAGGGAGAAGGTGGCGAAACAGGAAAAGGAGCATCGGGAGAAAACGGAGAGAGCTGCCAAGCTTGCCAAGGAAGAGGAGAGAAAGAAAAATAAACCAGAAGAGAATGAACCGAAAATCAAGGAGCTGACGGATGAGGAGGCAGAGAAGCTGCAGTCAGAGATTGACCAGGTAATGGGGGGGGAAGAAAAGCAAAGAAGGCCCTCGCTTATCCATACCACGTTCAAATTAACCTACTGCGTAATCCGAACCAGTGAATCTCATTGAAGTGCATGCTGATCTGTAGAAAGCACACTTACATATTACACACTTCAGTGTTTTTGCATGTCTCTAGAGATGGAACTTGGATTTTCGACATTGTCACATCTTATTAGGATTGTCCGAATTCAAATTATAAAGCTGTTAAAATGACTATGCATGTTCCAAGCAGAAAAAAGTAGAGGAGAACAAGAAGAATGAGAACGCCAGCATGAGCAACACGGAGAATACATCGAAAGAAACCGACGCCAAGGGGGTAAGACGAGCAAATAACTGCATTCTTTCATTTCTTCGTTTTAAAATGTCTAGGCTTTACATTTTTACCCTGTTGTGTTAAATATTTAAAGTCCATCATATTAAGATTTATTATTGTGCTATTACCGATATCTTTAAAATGACCGTTGTACAAAAGGTGCATTTTGTTAAAAAGGTGTTGATATTGCTGGGCGATCATATCTGGTACTGAAACAATATTGGGTTTTGTGTTTGAAACATTTTCGGTGTTGCTTGCAGTCTGATTCAGAAGGTGAAGAAGATGAAAAGGATAAAGGCAAGCTGAAGCCAAACTCTGGAAACGGTGCAGACCTGCCTAACTACAGGTGGACACAGACCCTCTCTGAAGTTGATGTAAGTTCTCTCTTTTCATCACCCGGTGTGGAAACTTTAATTTAAGGTTGTTTTGAGTCTGTATTTTATTGACCATGAAAAATCTGCCGCTGTTTACAGCGACAAGAGAATTTACAATTCTGTGTTTTATTGTTTATGAATCTTTAGTGCTTTATTGTTCAAGTGAAATGAATTAAAGGCTTGTCTGTATTTACACACTGCCATCAAGGTCTGTGAAGGAAGGTAAAGTATTGCAATAAAATTGTTATGTGCTTGCTGGAAGTGGTGTGGGTTTGCTGATTGCCCGCAAGTAACCTTGTTACTGGGAATTAGCACTTCTTCAATTTCCACAGAACAGACAGGATCTTGGTTTTCTCTATCTAAACAGTGTCCCCCTCCCCAGCACCAATCCCGCCAGCCCCCATCCCAATACTAACCAGACCCAAGCTTCTTTATCTTCTGAGATGTGACCAGGTCTGGCTCGAAGGTGGCATCATTTCAAAATGTTCAGAAGAATTCACCCATGTTTTATTTAATGAAGCTTTGCAAGGAATGTTGTTACGAGAAGTTATTACACCTTGTGTTAATGTGGGTGATATTGAGCCGTTAAAGGCTACACTGTGGACCTGCTAGTCTGAGTTTGTTGATGCTATACAATAAGATTATATATTTTCATATACTGTGAGTGTAGGTCATGGCATCCTCCTTTTTGACTCGTCTTACACATTTCAATGTGTTTCTGTTCTTGGCATAGGATACGTCGTGTGTTATCAGTAATGTACATTGTTTTGTTTCCCACAGCTGTTGGTCCCCTTTGATGTCAAGTTCCGGTTAAAAGGGAAAGATGTAGGGGTGGATATCCAGAGGAGGCACCTGAAAGTGGGCTTAAAAGGGCACCCCCCAGTGATCGATTGTGACATGTACAACGAGGTGAAGGTGGAGGAGAGTTCCTGGCTCATCGAGGATGGGAAGATTGTTACAGTACATTTAGAGAAGGTAGTTACTGAGGGGGGGTAATATTCAACAAGGGGTTATGTGATCTCATGGAGGATGCTGCTTTGATGTTAAAACTACCCAAATACCGCAGGAATTTTAATTAACAGAAACAACCCTGATATAAAAGTCATTCAGTAGAATAACTATGCATCTTTGTTGACTGCTTCATAATGAATTGATATTTCTCAGCTGCCCTAAGTTGCAGTGGAAAGTCTTTGTTCTTAGTTCTTAAGCTGTCAAGTTTACCATCGGAGGTTTTTCTCAAGTTACACTGTTGCTGATACAGCAATTATCCTTTAACGGGTACAAGTGGATACATCTTACTGGGATCTCAGTTGTCGAAGTGGCAGCAGAACTAACTTTTGTTGTCTACGTTGAACCTTTCTTTATTGTTAAAAGTTCAAAAAGGTGTCCAGATGTGTGCTTCGGTGGTTTATTTATATCCACTTCAATCTTAGATGGCAGCAAATGGAGGATATGTGTAAAAACCCTTTTCATTTTCATTTTTCAGATTAATAAAATGGAGTGGTGGAGCAAGATAATAACAACAGACCCTGAGCTTAACACAAAGAAAATCTGTCCTGAGAATTCAAAGGTACGCGTTGTCTATATTCGAGAGTTCGCTGTCCAGGGAAGATTAAGTCAGAATTCAGTTTTTAGATGATTTAGTTATTCCTCTGCTGTGATTTTAATAATGTTTATTTTAAAAAGAGACAAATTACATCCCGCACATTTTCCACAGATAATAGTATCTCCACAGAAGTTCTAACAAAGTGTGTGGCGATTTGCAGTGTTCACAGAAAAACAAGTGGTGTCATAGAATGCCGGTCCCTCTCTCTATTGTTCCCTCTGTGTTCATAGCTGTCTGACCTGGACAACGAGACCCGTGGGATGGTGGAAAAGATGATGTATGACCAGAGACAGAAATCCATGGGTCTGCCAACCTCCGAAGAGCAGAAGAAACAAGACATCCTTCAAAAGTAAGGCACACATTGCCCTTTTCACAGGCAGTACATCTGTTATAATTTTCAATAACACTCAAAATTGAAAAAGCTTAGCAGATCATGAATGATTCATGAACACATAAGGTCATTGCTCCAGATTACAAGGGTGGAAATAAGACTCCTATTGCATAGCAGTTTCAGTTTTAATAGAAGCTTTGTTAACCGCAGTGTATGGGTAACAAGCTAGGATGTGTCTTATTAAACTCCTGGAAAAACCAGGATTGGGTGAAACTGCTATGCAATGGGAGCTTTATTTCCATCCCTCGATTAGCTATACTGGCCTGCCATGCTCATAAAAATGTGAATTTTGCATGCAATTAAAATGTAGTGAATACAGAATACATAACAATTCTGCTGCACAGCTACCCATGCAATCTGCAGTCATGTTTTCTTTCTTTACTGGGAACAAATCTGCTTCATCTTAAAACACTTACAATGAAGAGCACTGCCTAAAGGGATCCTGTTTGTGTTGCACTGGCAGCACTGCACAATGCTCCACCTATAGGCTTCTGTGAACTGTGTTACGCTAATACCTTCCCCACCTCACTCCCTCATAATCAGCCTTGAAGCCTCTTTTCAGAAGCCATTCTTGCTTTAAAAAAACAACAACAAAAAAAACATACTCCAACCTACCAAACAGTGTACAGTACAGCACACAACACTGTGTCACACACAGTCCCACTATAATATAGTCTTGGCCAAATGCAGTAAAGTAGATGTAATTGCGACAAACCTCTTGAATGGAAACTCATTTTTTGAAGTAGAAATGTGGCTGCTGAAGCATTACACCTTGTCTCGGACGCTTGTGTTGAGTGTGTAACATGTTCTCGGTGGAAATTTATTGTTAAATCTCTGTATCTCGCAGCTGTCGTTTTGAAGAATTTACAATTCTGTGTTTACCTTTTATGGATTAGATTGGTGGTGTTTTTTGTAACTACTGAATCCATGTCAGCATTTTACTGTCCAAATTTAGTGAATGCCCTTATAGAGTAAGCGGGGGGTTCCGAAAAAGAGATCATTACGCGTCCCCACGTGTTGCTTGAAACGGACTTTAAAATTCTAAGTGTAAAAAGTCGTCAGGATGTTAACAATGAAAATAACAATTACAGGTACGTTCTTTAAGTAGTTAAAGGCTTGTCTGTATTTACACGCTGCCGTCAAGGTCAGTGAAGGAAGGTAAATTATTGTCACATGCTTACTGTACCAAGTAGTGTGGGTTTGGTGAATGCCCGTAAGTGACCTTGTTAGTAAAACTTCAGAGGCTTCAAGATCTCCTCTACTGATATGTGGTTATAGATTAGCATTTTGTAATATTTCATCATGATAAATCAAAACGTATGCTCAGCTGCCCGTTGCAGCATTGCTGTAATGTTTCACTCCCTGCGGTTTGCACAGTGATAAACTTCAGTGATAATGGTTATATTTATCAAGGACAGAGCAGCTAGAGACAGACACAGAGAACAGCAGCTTATCAATAATGGCAGTAGCTAAACTTTGTCCTTGATTTACTTTCTTAGGAGGAATGACTTCAAGGATCCCAATGGCGTTTGTTTTAATATAATGTATATAGGCTAGGAACCACAAAAATGGTACATTTCAGTCCTGTTTTCTGAGCGTTATTGCTGGATAAGTGTTTATTCTTACAAATCCACCCTGAGATCTTGTAAGTGTTCTGTGCCAGTTACCATTAGCTGTTGGGCCGCCTTATTACCTGTAATAAAAATGTGTTTGAAATGTATTTGCGTTCCTTTGTAAATGATTTAAATAAAAACCTGTTGGCAGGGTAGGACTGCATAAGAGTTACCACAATAATTTAAGTAAGGAAAATTTCACATAACAACCTCATTGATAGATGAAATGGTAGCAACCTGAAACTTATGAGACAGATGGAACCAAGGCTCAGAACCCCATTGAAATCAAGCTGGATCGCAAGTTTCTAAAAGGGGTCAAATCCATTATCGCAATACCTGTAGTACATTTCTTGCAGAACAACCTTGTGAGAGTCAAAACTATTAAACGGTTTGGATCACAAGTTTCTAAGTGGATCAAATTTACGTTTTTTTTTTAAATAAAAAGCTGTTGGAGCCAGCTAACACTCCACTTGTATTTGATTTTTAATCAATGCATTTCTGATGTTGGGTCTGTGCGCTTGTTGACAGTGATCACTATTGAACATTGCTCCATAGGACCTTGGTAGCTTTTGTTGGTGTCGCTGAATAAGCAGTCTCTCTGTTGGCGCTTTCTAAAGAAAAAAATCAATATGCAGACCTTCTATTTAAAAAGGATATCTCTCTGTGCATTTGTGTGAACAAGATTGTAGAGCTATGCTTTGTGGTAACGTCCCTTGAGTGTAATGCTGAAAGGCACATGGTATCAGAAGACTGTATAAAAACATACATATTCTATGTTATTTTAGATAAAATATCTGCTTTATACCATTTTGTGGATGTAAATTCCCACTTGTGAGTGAAGTAACCATAGCACTCCATAAATGTTCAAGGAGTATTCAGTTCACATAACAAGCACAATGTGTAGAAAATGAATCGTGTTTAACCCTAAATTAAAAGCAGTGCAATTAGCCAAACCGTTCTGTTGATGAATTTGAATGAATGCAAGATTGATTACAAAATGATATATATAGTTGAATATATATAGTTGAAAAAAACAAAACAAACTTCGCCCAGCATTAAATATGAAAGTTATTGAGTTCCTAATATTTAACACTTGCTGTGTGAACTGTAGTAAGTGCTCATGTGCAAACCACCCACTTGTTGTGTTTGTACTTGCAGGTTTATGGCACAGCACCCTGAAATGGATTTCTCCAAAGCCAAATTCAGCTGAGAAATGCCTGTCTGTTTCTCAGACTGCCCTTTGCTGCCCTAAAGAAGACATGCACGTATAAATAATGTATCCAGTCAGCTGGGATCCACAGACACAACAGTTAACTTCTAGTTCAGTCCCAAAGACTATGAATGAAACCCTGTATCAATTCTGAATAAAACAAAACTGTTACAGCTGTTGTTTGTTTGTTTGTTATATCAGTTATACTGTTTTTTTTTTTTTTTTTCAAATAAAAAGTTTTCAAACTGAATCTTTTAATATGTAGTATTTTGCATTATATTGACTGTGTGGTTCCTTTTCTGTGTAAGAATTTTTATATTGATCTGACAAAACGGTTGGGAAGTGTGCTGGTTAACAAGCGATATTCATATCTGTTTGTTTGTTTTCCTGTCAGATTTATAAAAGACTGCCATAAAGACAAGTTGAAGGCCAGGGAATTGTGCGAGTAAGAGTTCATTGATCCCGATGTTATTGGCAATCCTTAACCCACCTAACAGACTTAATGACAAAGCTTGTGCTCAAGCACAAGATACCCAGCCTTGCCTGCTTTTGGTGGTTCTTTTGTAATTAAGGTTTTGGGTTTTTTATAAGCATAATTTACATGCTTGTAAAATGATTGGTCTGCAGAAGTTAAACTGGTACACTTTAAGATCTTTTCTGGTTAAGTGATATATAGATTTTTTTTTCTTTGTTTTTTTTATATCATTAAGTTTAGGTAAATCCTTCTTAAAACTTCATTTCAAAAGTTGGAGCAAATTGTTTCACGGGGAAAGAAAGCTAAAAAGTAACTGTTTAAACCTCTTGTCAGGCTGTGATTTCTGATAAAGTACAGTGCAGTTCCAATCCAAGGAGACCTGTATTAAAAATCACCCATAATAAATCCTACTGTGCATACACACACACACACACACACACACACACACACACACACACACACACACACACACACACACACCATGGCTTGCATACTAATGAGTCGCTCCACACTGAATGAATCACTACGCAGTCCTACATTCTAAATTCCTTGACACACTGCCTTTTTATTTGTTATTAGTTACAAAACCACTGCCAAAAATGGGTGATATTCCAATATACCCCTGCCTGCAAGCTGAGGTATTTACTGTACTTAATGTATTATGCATTGTTTTTACTGTATCTTGTAAAGCGCTTTGTGGTGATGGTCCACTATGACAGCTGCTATATAAAATAGATTCAAAGTTACTGGGAATCATCTAGAATCTGAAAAATCCAGAGGATTAATAGAGATGCATTGTATGTGTGTCAGAATTTACAATTAAGACTAACACTTTTTGTATCTACTGTCATTGAAAGTCCAAATTGACATTAAAATCTTGATGCAATATTTTGTGCTGTTCTCTTAGCAAGGACCCAAGCTGCAATTCAGATATGAGATCTAATAAAGGTTATCCACTAAAGATAAACCTGCTTTCCCACCACGCCCATCCTTTATTGCAAATCCTTGACAATCCCCCCATTGACTTCTGGGTTCACCCTGGCAGCATTGAGGTTAGGTGCTGTGGAGAGGTGTCTGGAACCAGCCCTGAGAGTTGGTAGACTGTCTCTGACATGCAGGTAAATTGTGAAGGCCTCAAGTTCATTAAGGGCCGTTCCCCTTTCCAGTGCTGTCATGTAAAGTGATCTAGTGTCACCTTTCCTGACTCCTTAGTTAGAAATTCAGTTCTCTAACATTGAAACAAACTGTGATGATAGATTATATTTTAGTGTAACATTGACTAGATGTGGGATAGTGTAAATACCTGAAATAGGCTTGTGCCCTCCCTTTGAAAGCAGGAAGTGTAAGGCAATAGATCTTTCCAATGTGATGTGCAATTGAAATGGACAGAGGAGACAAAGGTTTGTGCTTTTGCAATGAATGGTTAGCTTCTAGTTCCCAAGCATATTTTTAGGATCCTCATTCAAATAGGAAGGATCAATGAATGTAACAGCTTCAGATCTAAATGACCTCAGTGTTTATCATTGATCTCGCGTTTTTAAAGGGGAAAAAAAACAACACATTCACATAGTTGCTAAATAAAGAACAACATCACCTTATTATGTTGCCAGACCTCAAAGTCCATTCTCCTGTTAAACATCTGAGTTGTTTTCGATAAATAAAAAAAATAAAAAAAACACAGTCAGGGCCAGTCAGTGTTACCCTAACCTGCACTGATCTGAGGACAGAGAGTTCACACGGTAGACTACGACTGCTGCTTCTGGGAAAAGTTTGTAATTTTCAATCCAATTCACGTCACTGAAAATCAGGTCTCTTAAAATGTGTGATCGATTTATTATCCCCGTCGAGACGTACACATTTATACCACTATCACAGGTTCCTAGTAGTTGTGTGAATATATATTATGTGTGAATGTATAATCTTATTGGGGTGACTGAAAAATCTGTGGAGAATGGATGGGATTGTATGACCACGGTATTTTGGTGAGACTTCTTGGTATATGCCCAGTGGTCTGCAGAACTGCATAGTGGAGTAAGGATAGGGGGAGAGTCTGGGACACCAGTATAACTGGAGTTCTGAATCTTGTTTTCAGTGATAGCTCATTGCTGCCTCCTGCTGGGCATTTGGGGTTAAAACAACATAAATTGGTAGAAGCGTTGCAGTGACGTCATTATATGTGTCTTCAACTGTAACTTCAATGTACATATACCGGTATTTGTTACTTACGCCACACACACACACAGTTATATTATATATATATATATATATATATATATATATATATATATATATATATATATATATATATATTTATCTTCCTCAAAAGGTCAACGTATCGAAAAAACACACACTTTGTGTGTGAAAAGGTAGACTGTTATAATTAAAGTAATAATAATAATAATAATAATAATAATAATAATAATAATAATAATAATAAATATTTCGCTTTTTGTTTCTTCTGTTAAAATAAAATAAACCAGTTCTTGTTTTGTCCCGCAAATAAATCCCATTCTGTTTTTTAAATATTGCTTGATTATGATGACGTAGAAGATCATGTAAGTATAAGGATGGAAGAATTTTGCAAGTGGTGACGTCAATGTTTGTGAGTGAAAGCGTTTTCAATAAAGTTGTCAGTATATCAAAAGGCGTGTTTGCAGTGTTGCAACATGTCCGCTCCCGTTGTTTACTGTGTCGTTAGCAACATCCCAGCGAAATTCCGCTCGCTGGATCTCCGGAATTATTTTAGCCAGTTTATCGAAGGGGGCGGCTTTGCGTGTTTCCATTACCGACACCGACCTGAGGTTCTCAGGGACCCAGAACACGAGCCCGGGGCAGAGCAGGCCGAGGAACAGCCGGCGTGTTTACAGGGCGAGGGGCCGGAGGAGGGGAGCTCAGAGCCGGCAGACACCGGAGGACAACCCGCTGCCTCGGGAAAGACAACGTGCTGCTGTGTGGTCTCGGTTCAAGCGAACCAGACGGACCGGTTCGTGAAGATGTACGCGGGGAATCAGTGGATTGGTTCCGAGGGAAGCTGGCTAGGCAGTCGGTGTGTCATCAGGAAGATCAGGGTCTCGGATCAGTTGGGTAATTAGTGGTGAACTGCAGACCAGTAATGAAATTGAAACCCGCATTTACTGGGTTCTTACTGGATACTGAGCTGCATTTGAAACACGCAGCAGCGCTCAGTAGATTAAGAATGTTTCGCATGTATTCGTTTTCTCTTGAACCTGCTTGTCTGGTTAAAACCGGCAGATCGGACGAGAGCTGGTCACTGCGGGAATATCAGCACTGGTAAAGTCGGTTTGAAGTTCGGTATTCATTTTTGATATTCGTCACCTAAGTTTCTCAAAACTACTGTCCAGTTGTGGGTATTCTCACAACCTTTGCTTTACCTGTGAATCTTAATCATCATTTGTGAAATAAATAGAATATCTCAGGTACCTGTATATAAAACGGAGGTGAATGAGCATTGATGTTAGCAACTAATAAAGAGCTTCAAACCAACTTTAAACAGTGATGGAAGTAAGACTCCTGTTGCATAGCAGGTTCGCCCATTCCAGGTTTTACTACAAGCTTGATTAGCCACAGTGTTTAGGTAGCAACCTCGGTGTGTCTGATTTTAAACTAATAGTAAAACCAGGAATAGATCAGACTGCTATGCATCCCTGCTTATTTCCGTCCCTGAAACAGGCTATGTGGTCCAGTGGTTAAAGAAAAGGGCTTGTAACCAGGAAGTCCCTGGTTCAAATTCCCTGCTCACTCGCTGTGACCTTGAGCAAGTCACTTAACCTCCTTGTGCTCCGTCTTTCAGATGAGACGTTGTTGTAAGTGACTGTATTTGATGCATGGTTCACACACCCTAGTCTCTCTAAGTCGCCTTGGATAAAGGCGTCGGCTAAATAAACAAACAATAAACAAACACATACAAAGTATTTATTACAAGAGCTCACTGTGGGATATGTTACGTATTGCATATTTTGTTTTGCAGATTCCAACGCGTTTCCTTATAAAACGAAAAAGGAGCTGAACAGCAAGATCGCCCTGAGCGAGAGGTTCACTGAAGAGGACTTGACAAGGCTGCCAGAGATGAACCCCCCGGCTCTGATGCCCAGTGGCAATGTGGGCACTCCGGTGACTGTGTTCCTGGAGCTCATCCAGGCTTGCAGACTGCCCCCACGCATCATCACCAAACTGGGGCTGAAGTTCCCCAAGACGGGCTCCAATCGGAGATATGGAAACGTCCCCTTCGAGTACAGGGCCACCCGGACCGTTCGGCTGGAGGAGGGGGTGTACACTGCCAACGGTGAAGCCATTACAGGGGAAGATCTAGGACCTGGTGCTGGGCTTGTGCCTCCTTCAGGGAGGACGAAACAACCGAGGAAGAAGCATGGTGGTCCTTCGAAAGATAGAGAAGAGTCCAGCTGCGAAGGTGGAGATGATTGTGCAGAGTCCCACTCGGATGATGTGAGTTGTGTAGTCTTGTGTACAAGGGCTGGAGAACAAATCTGAATCACCTGCCATAACGCTGTCAAAAAGTCAGTGTCTGTACAAGCAGAAGCACTTGCCAACAAGAACCTACTATCAGCCCTCTGTCACATCCTCTGTTAGATCTACAGCCCATCATTACTCAGGGGTGGAAATAAGACTTTTATTGCATAGCATTCTCCAATTCCAGGTTTTACTACCAGCTTGGTTAACCACTACATATAGGAAACAAGCTCAGGTGTGTCTTATTAAAATGCTATGCAATGGGCATCTCATTTCCATCCGTTTAACTGAAGTTGAGTTGTAACAGGGAGGTGTAGTTTTTATATCTTTAAAAATGTGGGTTTTAGCCAATACAAATTGCTGAAATGGTTGTTCAAGTCATAGACATGCTCATTGCTTTTAACTTGGACCTGAGTGGACCCTAGTCCACCAGACCAACACACAGTTCGGAGTCTCACCTTAAGAGAAGATCTTAGGTTAGCTAGCTTGAGATTGAGTTGCACTCACAGAGCTGTCCTGGCACCTGACATAGCCAGAACAGTGATCTCTCACATTTTGTGAAATTCCCAAACGCTTTCTCCCCACAAGTAACCCCCTCCCCCCCTTGTGTTGTGAGCAGGATGATGACACGTGTGAGGAGTGGGAGCGGCACGAGGCCCTGTATGAGGACGTGACTAACCAGGGGCGCTGTGAGGAGAGGCTGTTTGAAGAGAAGATCGAGCTCAAGTGGGAGAAGGGGGGCTCCGGGCTGGTCTTCTACACTGACGCACAGTACTGGAAGGAGGAGCAAGGAGGTGTGTTCCATGCACTGCACTGGATCTGTGTCCATGTTAGAGGTGCAGTGACTCACATCTGGTTCAGTTTTAACACTGAAAAATACATTCTCAAAGGTTGTTAAGTGTTGGGACCCAGTCTTCCACCCCGTTCTTAACTCGCTCACTCTCGCTACTAGTCAAAGCATGAGCTTGAGGAGTAAAAAGCCATTTCTTTTTTTCTTTCTTTCGATGGATTGTAACCCCTGGCGTGTGTTCTTGTTGTTTTACAGATTTTGATGAACAGACTGCTGACGACTGGGATGTAGATATGAGTGTTTACTATGACAAAGGTATGCTGTGTTGATCAAGCTCTGCTTGTGTAACTAATACAGTCGATATTGTGTTAGTTCCACCATTGTTTTTTTTTGATGCAGTCTATGCTAGGGTGCCTTGAGCCGTTCTTCAGTTCTAGTAGTAAGAGCCGGCACCCTGTACTGTAGTGAAACCCTACTCTGTAGGAAGCGTGAGGCGGGTGGAATTGCCCCTGTCTTCTCACACTTTTACTGCCTTGCCTTCAGATGGAGGGGATAAGGACGCCCGGGATTATGTCCGGATGAGGTATGAGCGGCGACTGAGGGATGGATTGGAGGAGGGATCTGTGCAGGGCCAGCGAATTGGGGGCTTCGAAAAATACACCAAGGTACAGAGCAGCAAGGGAGAGTCATTAGGGTTATAAAATACAGGAATAGTGACTCTAATACAGCCTGGACTATGCAAATGTAAAAGGACAATATTAACAATAAAATCACAATATTAACATTCAATGTTCATAAAAGTCAATAAATGGATAAAATTAACTGAGTTCTGTGATGTATTATTTAACCCATATACTATAATAATAAAATAAACATAATTTGGGCTCTGGGCTTGTGGTTTATGACGTCACTGAAGCCCTCGGTGGAATTATTGTCCTGTTATGCTGTTAATATTTTAGTTCATGTTCATGTTTTAGTTCATGTGTAATTTTCTTGTGAGTTCCGGTCACTGTTGCTAGTGAGAGCTGCTCAGAGTTGTGGGTTCCTCTCTGTCCTCTAGGGTATAGGCAGGAGGGTGATGGAGAAGCAGGGCTGGAAGGATGGCTCTGGGCTGGGCCACAGCAAGGTGGGGATGGCAGAAGCCTTGGAGAATGAGGGACAGCACCCCAAGTGTAAGAGAGGATTCGGGTAAGTGACTTCCTCTACATTGTGTGCTTTAAATGCGCATTATGGATAGCTTATAGAATAATATTGGTAATGCTACATACCAGTCTTTGTATGTCCTTTATTATTTTCAAGTCTCAAAAAACATACTCAACCTACATATGAAATGTGAGCTCAAATGGCAGTCTAATAATACACCCCTGCATGGTATAACTGTTGACTGTATATTAACATGTAGCTTCAGCAAATGGTTAATTGCATATTAATTAAACTTATTTACTTCATTGCATTAACTTATTTGTGCCACTCAATATAAAGGATTACTGAATCTTCTTGTAATAGTCCTAAACGTTGCCTTTCCCAGGTACCATGGAGAGAAGCTGAACACTTTCACGGCTGTGAAAAAGTCCCGTCCTGAATTTAGGATTTCTACAGTTTATGACGAACCTGAAGAAATGGACCAAGGAGATTCCCTGCTGCGCCGCCAGCCACCCACCAGCATGAAGTACAGACAGAACCAGAGGGGGAGAACGAAGGACAGCAGTCAAAACTAGACTGTCTGTGATACTGTTGAAAAATAACGTGCTGCCATGTACACAATGTTTAGGAAAAAAGGTTGCCACGTATCTGTCAGTTTCGGTAATACTGCTTAATCATTGAGAACTTCAAACACTTGCACATTCTCAGGTAAAACTTATAAGAAAGTCAAATTGACAAATGTTTCACCCAGTGCCTTCATCACTGTGTTTGAGAGAGGCATAGCTGAAACCGTTTTTACCTCGGTTTTACCAGTTAGTAATTGTATTTATTATGTTTGTATAGGAAAATGTTATCTTTTACTATGAAAAATTGTACAGTTAACTTTTGTCTGTCTAATTCACTTTATGTTAAAATGTTTTCTGCTGTCTGGATATTTTATGTGCCATACATCAGTTATTTAGGATAATTAAAACATTAGATGCTTTTGTGATAAACTTTGGATTTTTCTCATACAATTTTTTACCCCTGAATTTACAAAGTGGAACAAATGTCTTATATACACATTGGAATATAAAAAAATAAAATAAATGCTTAATCTTGGTGAGGCGCTGACCAAAATAAGGCAGTTGTATATTTTAAAACGTGCTCAGGGTCATTATCCTGCTGGAATAGAAACTTCCTTCCACTAACCCGTCTAGCACTGGGTAACAAATGAGAGGGCAGCATGTCTTGATATTTTGCAGCATTCATTGATCCTTCTACCATACAAAGATCGCCAGTTCCTGAGGAAGTAGTTCCTGTTCTCCCGTGTTTGTCACTAGTAGCCACACAGTGCTTTTTGGTAAACCGAGTCTTTCTGCTGTTTTTCTGGTTGTTTCTCCTTCTTTGTTTAGCTGTATCACTGCAGTTTTGAGGTGGTTGCTGTACTGTTTAGTTTTAACCATTTGCGTTGCTTTTTTTAATCATAAATTTTCAATGTATTTTTCAGCACTTAAGTATTTATTTATTCTATAATCATCATCAGGCGTTGGTGTTCAATCATAATTGTCAATAATTAGCAATGAATGGGTTTCATACGAAATATGTTGAATGCCAAAATGCTTTTGTCAAAAGCATTTTCTGCCATAATATTTATTATGTCTGCGACTGTGTGTGTGTGTGTGTGTGTCGATAGATAGATAGATAGACAGATAGATAGATGCACCTGGCCTTCATATGTAACTATTGTAAAGTAAATAATGTAAAGTGTAGATTATGGACTGGAGATGAGTAGATCTATTAGCAAATTTCTTGACCTGCTGTGCTGACCGGTCAAAATGGGGAAAGCATGCCAGTGGGTGCCTTTGACCAGCGTGTCCAGCGAGGCAGTCTCCGGGGTGTTCGTGCAATGGCATCATTTACACAAAACCACCATCCGAATGGACCGGTCTGATCCGAGACCACAGCTGTCTTTAATGTATTGTGACTTTCTACAGTGACCCAAATCGCACTGCTGCTCATCTTAATATATTTTGCTTTTGAAATGTTATTTCCCTACAGAAAGCATTTCAACTATAAAAACATGGGTGTACCTAAATACATGGAAGTTATAATACTTGCATACTCGATACTTGTCATTTCGGCTCCCTGGATCCCTGTGTTACATTGGCGTCTCGGTTTGTCTGTCCATGTATCCTGCGTTTCTTATCGGCGGTTATTCACTGCTGTACCAGCTTCCTTTTTCAGATCCGGTGCGCCTTTCTTTAAAAACGGGTGAGTTAGCGGTGCGTGAGAAGTTTAAAGAGAAAAATCATAACTAAAGTAATTTTAATAGATAAGATAATACCTAGGGGACAATATCATAACATAGAACCAGCTTCTGTGTTAGTACGGCTTGTGCTTCTGAAATGTACAGGTGCTGCCGTTGCGTACAAAAATAATTCAATCGTATTTTAATGAAGTGTGGATGTGGTTTATATATACATGAAGATCTGTTGCTCCAATGTGCCGTGACGTTAATTAATTAATATCCATTCCCTCGCAGGACTAGCTTGTGTTAAATAGAAAGCAGCTTGTGTTAAGTTTAAATACTGTTGTACACATATTTGACACGATTAAAAAAGCGAATTGTAGAAGGGGGGCAGGTGAAAATGTTTGCTTTATTACTCTACTAACGCCGCAAACACACAAACTTAAATTAATACAGCTAAATGCAGCACTGACCTGCAGGGTACTTCATTTAAGAGGGGTTTCTGAAATCCGGGTTTGTGTTATAACAACACAAAGTACACGTCAGATAATTTATTCTTCAAATATTGATAGTAAATCAAAACAGCGGTGCAGCCGTAACTGTTAGTATTTTAGTCCCCTATAACGTATTGCATTTTGAAAACATTTTTCCTTGTGAACATTTGAGAATGGCACCAGACTTCTTGAAACCCAAACTTTTACCGCATTGCTTTCGGTCTGTGGAAACGAGACTCTGTGACATGTACCTTTTTCTGAGATTGAAGCAATGCATAATTGACATCTGTTTGTCTCCCTGGATACCTTTACCCCCAAAAAAGCACAAAATCAATGAGAGAAAATCAGAACAGTCCTGGATTTCAGAACTCCGTTCCACCTGTTTTAAAGGAATTTGAGCAATCTGCTCTGAACTGATTACACTTATCAAAGCATGACAAAATATCCCCTGAGTCTGTAAGTTTCCAAACATGGATCTAGGGGGGGAGAACAATCTGTAGCTGAGTTACCTAACAGGCTAGTTCTAACCCCCCATTGGGTGTAGCGCTAGTGTCCTTACCCTGAGATTTCTGAAGCGTGTTGTAAACTTGGTGTCTTCTTTGTTACAGACACAGTAATGGTTTAAAGGAACGAGAGACAAGATGTCCAAGCCTCCTTGTGTGATGTTTGGCCAGGTGGTGATTGGTCCCCCAGGCTCCGGTAAGACAACCTACTGTCTCGGCATGCAGGAGTTTCTGACAAAGCTAGGTCGCAAGGTCGTGGTGGTGAACCTTGACCCCGCCAATGACGGCCTTCCTTACCAGTGCTCAGTGGACATTGCAGAGCTGGTGACTCTCGATGATGTCATGGACGGGCTGAAACTGGGGCCCAATGGTGGGCTGATTTACTGCATGGAGTACCTGGAGGCCAATTTCGATTGGCTGGAGAAGAAACTGGAACCGTTCAAAGGCTGCTATTTTCTTTTTGACTGCCCCGGACAGGTGGAACTTTACACACACCAGAACTCGGTGAAGAATATTTTTGCACAGCTGACAAAGTGGAATTTTAGGGTGAGCTCTTACTGTGAGATTACGTTTTTCAGCAAAAATAGACCCGAAACAAGAAAGTACGTTTGGGCATTTCTTAAACCCAACCTGGCGTGCACATCCATTGATCATGTAGTTCTCACGTGTGCCGTTTTGAAATAAAGCACATGTGTTTTTGTTACATGTACTGTTATCTGTACCATATTGGGTTAGTCTGTTTGCATACTTTCAGATAGGCTGAAGTTGGCTAGTTGATATCATTTTACCTGTTAAACCTGGAGAGGAATGGCCCTCCAGGACTGTAGTTAGACATCCCTGCATTAGGACGAGCAGTGATAATTTCATTATCCAGATAAAATGACCTAGGACGTGCAAGTGCAGTATATTACCTAAACCTCTGTGATGATTATTTGTTTAGGCCAGGTTGACCATCAAAGGCAGAGGCTAACAGTTTGCACAGCCAGTGTTTCCTCTGTTGTGTATTAGTGATGTGAATTGTGTTATATTCAGTTCAAGCGTCATGATGGATTCAATGAAGCATCTGATCCTGGAGTCAGACACTCAGCTCTGTCTTCTCTGCTCATCCAAAGTGATGCAGGCATTTCTTAACACGGTGTCTTATTACCAGTAATTGGTTGTCCCTGCTGTTCCTGCTGTTCCTGCAGCTGACTGCTGTCCACTTGGTGGATTCCCATTATTGTGCAGACCCTGCCAAGTTCATCTCAGTGCTGTGCACCTCGCTCTCCACCATGCTGCATGTGGAACTGCCCCATGTGAACGTCCTTTCCAAGATGGATTTAATGGAACAGTTTGGGAAACTTGGTAAGAAATGTGACCTCAGGTCTTTTACTTATTAATTCAAGCTTCTTATAAGGACTTGGAAACTAGTGTTTTAAAATTACATAATGGGATGGGATGGTTACACAGACCCTGATTGACCAAAAAAATAAAGAAAACAAGAAAGCAAGCTGGAATCATTCAGATTTGACCAAACCAGGTTCCAAAACTGAGTTTACAACTGTGTTTCTGTTTTGTTTTTTCCGAAAGCATTCAACCTTGACTATTACACCGAAGTGCTGGATCTCTCGTATTTGTTGGAGCATTTGGCCTCGGACCCATTTTTCAAGAAGTTCAAACGCCTGAATGAAAAGCTTGTGGAATTGATTGAAGATTACAGTCTGGTGTCCTTCGTACCTTTAAACGTGCAGGTGAGTGAGTTCTTGGTTTTGGTTTCAGAGGTGATGAACAGCGTTGGGGGGTGGGTACAGAAAATGACCATCCTGGCAAGGCATTTGAAGCGATATTAAGGCCAATCAAGGCACCAGCAAGGCATACATATATTGCCATGAAAAAGTGGTCTGTTTCCTGAGGTGGCCTGTAATTATAATATTGTATTATTCTAGAAAGACCCATTGCTTTTGCTTTCCCAGGACAAGGAGAGTATGGTCCAGGTGATGAAGGTGGTGGATAAAGCAAACGGGTACTGCTTCGGGGATCTGGAAGAAAGAAGCATGGAGGCAATGATGTCAGCAGCGGTGGGAGCGGATTTTCATTTTGCTTCGTATCCTTATTCACATTGCACTCTGTTCTGCTGAGGCCACTGAAGCATGAACCTCTTGAAGATAGGCCTGTGTGCCTGTGCTGGGGAGAAATAATCTTACGGGCTGAAGTAGGTGCGTAGGTGGCTTAGACAGGGCTGGTTTCACAGATCTTGGTTGGCACTAGTCTTGGAGCGCTAATCTGGGTCTGTGAAACCAGCCAATAGTGTTTCTCTCTTTTGAATAAGATAATAAAAGGGCAGTTCAAGAAGACCTCGAGGTTTGTGTCATTTTTTAATGAAATCTGGATCAAGGACAGGGCATGAAAATGGTGTTCCACAGTAAACACTTACTGCTCCACGGTGAATTGTAGCACAGTGGATTCTGTTTACATCACCTGAAAAACAAACAAACAAACAAACAAACAAACAAACAAACAAACAAACGGTTCCTTTTAGAGCATGCTTCAGCAAATCGATTTTTCAGGACACCTAGGTTTTACCTAGTGGTTTTGTTGTGAAAATGTCCTGCATGATCAATTCAGTTGATTTTAGAAGGGCTGGAAGTAAGACTCCCAGTGCATAGCAGTTTGATCCATTCCTGGTATTACTACACCTGAGATTGTTACCTGTCCACTGGGGCTAATCATGCACATGGAGTGGGTGAAACTGCTGGTGCAGTGGATCTTATTGCCAGCCTTGGCTAGTATTTGAATCATGAGTACATACACTGCTTCCTGTTGATTCCTTAACTCTGTATTCAGGACCTTGGCTGTGCAGGAGAAGTATTTGGAATCGAATACAAAGACAGTGGAAGAGGAGGTGATGGATCTGTAGGGCCAAGCACAGTACAGGTGTGGGTCTTCTGACCATGTTGAAGAAAATGTCTTTACCTTCCTTCAAGGGCTTCAACTATTGAGCTTGGACACACACACACACTTGGTGAAATCATTCATGGCTCTGAAAAGATCACACAAATTATGATCTTATACTCGGTCTGGGAATATGAAGAATCGCATGTAAATACTAAACAAAATATATCATGAAAATGTTGTGTACTGTTTTTGTGAATTTTGTCATGATTGTCAAAGTTTATTTTATAGCTTGTCTAAGATCTTCAACCGAAGAGAAATGAAAATATTGCTAGTGCTATTAAGAGGTATATCGTCTCATGCATAGGTTTCCACTTATGATCCATAAGTATGTCCCAGATGGTCCTTGAAAAATGTTTATCTTGCATGCATTTATCAATGACTTCAGTTTTAATACGCGATTGTTTTTTATGACCATAAGGACCATATCTTTAAGGCCTGTCTTTAATTAACTCCAATTTTTTGAAAGAGGTATAAAACATCTGTTAATGCTACAGAACTAGATAGAACCAAACAACTGAGTTATCTATTTCTAGCGCTCTTAAGCACTCATTCATTATATAAAAATTAACATGATTTTTTTCTCCTTTCAAAAAATAGGAGTTGATTAAAGAATGGAGGAAAACGTTAGGTGCCATTACTTTTAGATATGTTTAAATGTGTGTGTTTTTAGTCTCATCCCTAAACACCAAGACCACACCTCAGAAAAGCTGGTATCCATGTGTCCTAGAGGCCTGTTTTCTCCTGATAAACTGAAGTATTTCAATCACTTGAGATGAAATTCCTTTTTACCCCACGAGGGGGCAAAGTGCAGCATTAGCAATGGAGCTGCAGGATTGCCTCCAAAAATATTTTCGGTGATCAGGATTTGGGTCTTGCGCAAAACTGTAGAACCCCAATGGATTAAGAGCTATGAAAGCTGTAGAAATGTATTTGTTCTGTTGTTAAATTCCACAGCTGGATCACTGCATGGGAGTCCTCCTATCTGATTCAGAGAGTCATTACAAAGGCATTAGCCAAAGCATTTGTCTTGACTTTGTTTCTCATCATTTTTGTTTCATCAACTTTAGCTGGGCCATTGGCGGGTCAGTCAGTCAACAAGAAAATGTCACAGCTATTAGTCGCACTGTGTCTGTGCGGCAGAATTATGCGATCGCTTGTTAAGCCTTCTCGAAGGACATGTCATGCATTAGGACCTGCTGAAGATGGCGTGCTGGTGGTCAAAGAAAGTGTGCTCAGCTGACAACAATGTCTCACTCAGGTCTGAAAATGTCCTTCATTAGGAAAACCACACAGAGATCAGAGGAGCGGGCAGGGGCAACTGCAGGCTCAGCACACACCCAGCCAATGTGCAGCGGCAGTGTTATACGCATTGAGCTGTTTTATCATGGGGCACAATAAATGACAGATGGTCCGGAGATTATTGGGATGATCAACGTGGCGTTTGCAAATGATACCTGATGATACAGCTTGAGCGGGGCAGCACACTTTGCAGCACTGTGTTGTGAAGTTAAACATCGCAGCTCAATTAACACTGACAGCCTCACAAGGAAACCCAGCCTCCTGCATGTGTGTGTGTGTGTTTAAGATGCATCTCCTTGATTAAGGCAGATGTATGCCACTTGGATTGTAGAAGACGAATCACATACTGACAATGATAGAGTACAAACCGATCATGAAAACATCAATAGACTAAAGTCACAAAATACTGTAAGAGCAGTTGATCTAGACACATAAAAGCTCAGATTGACAGTAAGTATCGCTTTCCAAGTGACCTACAAACTCAGTAAATGTTTGGCCATTTTTTAAAGTTGCATATTTAGTAAAGCTCTTCCTTAAGACTTTTACACAAGTTTGTATATTAATATGCCAAACTGAAAGTATTGCCAGGCTATTAAAGCCTTCTTAATTTAAACCAGTGTTGACTCTCTCTCCGAGGCTGAACAGTTACTGGTCTGACACCAGTTTGCCAAATTGTTCCATCCCTTGGGCCTGTCTGTAGGCAGAGCCTGACCTGGAGGAATTCATTTGGGTTTCATTGCTGAGCTGTTAATCATTCTCTCAACCGACACGTTAGTTCAGTATGGTCATGGGACTGTGGTATTATCCTCTCTTAACGTTCCTGCAGCCCTGTGTGAAGACTGTGTAGTTTGTAATGTGCACCTGGGGAAACCTGGGTAATGAGATCTCACCACATTCACTTTACAGTAAAAAGTGCAGCACGCCTTAATTGTACAAATTTGACATACTTTTCCACGGGTTATACTTTAGTGTAGAAGGGCCCTTCACTAATTTACTGTTTTCTGAATGTCATGGTTTTTTATTGTGTGAAATAACTAGGGAGCTCTGTGTTTGTGACAGATCTACTTAAAACTGCAAATTAGTTGGAGATCACAAGTTTGTGTGTATCGGTGAAAAATGGAACCAAGGGCTGCTGTTTTCAAACTAAAAAGTACGCAATAAAGTTAAAAAAAGAAAACTACAATTAAACTCAGTTTTACAGTATTCTTGATTTTCATAATAATAATAATAATAATAATAATAATAATAATAATAATCAGGATCATCCATCTCTACAATGGATACAGTGCATGTTAGAAAGCAGACATTCAAAGCCTGTTATCTTGCTCAGTGTGAGCTGTACTTAATAACAATGGTGCAGAATGAGTTTTAATTAAATACGTTTTTTTCTTCAATATTCTGAATTAAGTTACCCTCTAATTTGTGTGCCGTTAATTTGAGCTAATTCCACTATGTTTATTCCGATGCAAATTTATACAGAGTTTCTTGACCAGGCTTAGAAAAAGAGGCTGCAGATTTAAAGTGTTCGCAGCAATGTGTATATGAGATGCATTCTTAGCTACATTCATTGCTTTCTCCTTTGATTTAATATGTGCCTTTTAGGGGAAATGCAATAATTATTTTTATTTTAGATGATTTTCCATATCATCAATCCAAATCCTGGGCTTCAGATTTGCCCCACTCAGTTAAATGGTTTTTTTTCTCTGAAACTGCCTGATCCTCCCCAGCTAAAAGTTCAATTGAATCGGTCTCTTTGTTTGAAGAGTTCTCCGCCAGTTCAGTTTCTCATAATGCGGTGTGTACATCACACACTGATGCAGATTTTGACATACCCATGCGAGAGGAAAACAATCTCATTGCTGCTTGCAAACTCCTGGTGCTTTTATTACTTGTGCATTCTTGGATTGAGCTAAACTTAGACATCATTGGAATGACTGGCATTGAAATGATATTTCAAACTTTTCTGTAGAACAAGACGCGCTGTAATGCATGTGTCTGATGCTTGTTTAGCATGGTGCTTTCCCAGTGTTTCATGTTCTTGAGGGAATGATTATTTCAATTATTACACACCCTTGCCTTACCTCAGTAAAAATCCCTTTTACATTGTTATGAAGGGTGCAAGCCAGGCAAGGTGGAATTTCTGCAGTGAGGCAGTACATAAATGACCACACTGGCAATCCCCCCCCCCCCCCCCCGAAACAGTGAGTTTGCTAGAGATATTCTGTTTCAAATCTTTAACAAACGTGCTTATGCAGGGGGAAGGAATTACTGGTGCACCATTTTTATACTGGCCCCGTTAGAGAAAGGTCTCCTTAACCATACAGTTAAACATGTCAGATATCAATGAGCGCACAAACAGTAATAAACGATGATTAAGAACACGCACCATGAGATAATAAAAAGATACCAAAATAAGAATTCTGCACGTTCGGAAGGTATAAAATATTCTTTAAACTGGCCTGTATCTACTGCACATCTGTCTTCATAGGGACCTGCCAAATCTGTTCTGTTTTGTTCTGTATCAAGACACCACTCCCAGGGACGGTCATTTAAAAATGGTTAATGGCGGATCTAGTTGATGGTCCAGTTTGTTTATATTCCCTGAAGGTCAGTTTAATGGTAGAATAGAAGTGGATCGTCGCTACATTGTTAGCAAAACAGGAATACTGCCTGCAATACGTCCAGCAGCTGGAGGTTATGTCATCTTCAAGAACAGCTAAAACTCAGGGTGCAGATACTAAAAAAAGCTTTATTTTTGTTAAATGGCTACATATAGTAAAGATGGAATAACTAAATGTGTGTGATAACACCAGTCTTTTAATTTAACAGATTGGTTTGGGATCAGGAGAAAATCATTGAATTCAATCAAGGTTTGTGTTACTGCTATTCTAACAGCTATGGTCTGCAGTGTCTTTGGTTTATCCAGGGCCTTATGTCCATGAACTGGAAATATATTAAAACGTGTAATAAAAATATTAAAACTTTCAGTGCAATATCTAACACTGCCCCTTCCCTTTGACCTGTGACCTAGGGTGGCTGCCATAGGGACAGTATGGCTCCTAGATGATCACACTCTGAGGTGGTGTCTCGCTTGGTGGTACACAGCTGGATTCTGCGGCTCTCAATCCTTTTATTTTACATTCTGGCACTGTCGACGATGCAGATCTTTTTCACTAATTCATTTTGTCCACAGAAACTTCCCTTTCTAGTTGTTATTTTTGTTTTCTTATCAATACTTAAGTTAATTATTTTAACCTGATTTCAAACTGTTTACTGACCTTTAGAATAGCAGGCAACCAATCAGGTGTCCAAGCTGTTTTATACACAGTTAAAATCATATTTAGTTCATGGCTTTAGCGGATGAACAGAAAGATCTCTGTGCAGAACAATACAGAAAGAAAGCAGACAAAGACTTATTTGTTTCCAAAACAACATTAATTTACTTTTAAAATAACATAAATAAAGCTCACGTGTTCATGTTGCATAAAATAAACAAAATATATACAGTATTTCAGGGTGAAATTGAACAAGACTTTTGACCTAACAAACCATTTGTAAACATACAAAGCCATTTTCAGCAGTGTTTTAAACATGTGAAGCACTCCCTGCCTTTGTTATTGCAAGCACACACTTCCTCCCCTTTCATCACAAATTAAACATTGACTGCTGTCTTTACACTGAGAGCATTGTTTTAGTAGGATTTTTTCAATACTAAAAACATTTGCCATTAACATACAAGTGGGTAGTACTGGAAATGCATCATTCAAGTTCAGCTGATATAAATTAAATACAGTCCTGTATTATGCTCTGAAGTCAGCTAATACTTAAATAGAACAAGAAAAAAAAAACTAAAGTTTTAAAAACTTAATCATACAAGTGTTAATCCAGGGGATTCTACTTGAAAACGAGAAATAGTTGATAGTAACCTGGACCAATACAAAAATAATACAACTGTGTAATACCAGGCATACAGTTATGTCTAAAAGTTTTGCATCATCCTATAGAATTAACTACATTTGCTTCCTAGTTGAATTACATTCCGCTTTGCAATTTTTCCCATATACCTAATGAAAAACTGAGAAATTGAAAAATGTGACAATTCGAAATCTAACATGAAATACTGTACTACTGTTCCGGCTTCTGTTAGACTTTTGCAATAACATTTTGTAGTTTCTTTGATTGCATGATGTTAAATAAAAGATCTAAATTATGTTCATATATAATATATTGTCTCAATCATAAAATTCAGTGATGCTGATTGGCCACAGCTGTGCACAGGGATATTGTTTTGTAACTCAAGTACTTCGCTGGCCATCAACAAGCTTGATTCCTTCGTGACTGTGTCACAGCTGGACAGTATTCATTCTCCCAGGCACCCAAGAGATTCCTACTGTAGGTCTGCCCGTCAGGCTCCACTGTTTGTCCATGCCGACCTTCCCCGGGCTCATGAAGTGAAAAGGAAAATGTTCAAAGGATTTTCACCGAGGTAGAATTCTTTTTTTTTGTAATACCAGTTCAGAAAATCTCAGCTAAACCCAATGGAGAGCCTGCGGTAGACAGGTTTTCAGCAAGCACACCAGCTAAGGATCGGGCCAGCTCCACTGCATTGATTGCCACGGTTACTCCAGTCAGTAACTCTGAGCCAAGGGCACCCAGGACGCAGTGAGCCTCGCTATGGAGCTCTCGAACTGGGCCTCGTTCCCACCCACGTCACTCAGGGTGCTGTCGTACATGGGGGACCCGGAAGGTGCTGGCATGGAAGAGGCCAAGCCTGTATAAGAGACAGAGGATCCGCGGAGGAACTGTGACGTCAGGCCGCTGGTGATGGAGCCCGACGGGGAGCCAGGGTTGAGAGAGGTGCCGGCGACCGACCACAAGCTTGGGTACTGACTGGCAAGAGAAAAAAATCAAAACGCACGTGAGTTTAATGTTTGAACCGATTGCGGAATTGCAAATCTAGAGAGTGCTGCAAGAGGCAGGAAGACAAAATGCCAGTTTAAAATAACCGTTTTGATTTTTTTTTTTTAAAAGTGAGAAACAGACGACAATTAAAAGAAACACGATTTCAGACCCCTCCATGTCTAACACACCTAATAATTACCGAAATGCACAATGAATTTAGATCTGGATTCAAAAGCAGATTGTTATATTATAAATGCAATATTAGGCTATATATTATGATTGCCTTTTTGTTATTGTAAAAAGAATCTTGTTGAAATCCAGTTGCACCCAATGCTAAAATTAAACAAATCTTAAGAATTGCGACTTGGGATGCGGACAGCAGAATTTTAAACTCCAGACTGACACTCAATACTGGCGTAGAGCAGCCCCAGATTCTGTACCTTGAGTTTGTGGCAGAGTTGCTGGTGTGAGAGAGGGAGACCATCCCATTGGTGTTGGGGATCTGCAGACCAGACCAGCTATCATGAGAAGTCAATCCAGAAGAAGAGTTATCCATGTAATTATCTGGGAAAAAAAGGGACCAGTGTTTAGAGATACATCCATGGTGAATTAAAATATCTACAACAAAAGCAAATGCTACTTAGAAAACAACTTTATCTATTAACTGACTTCATGTACTGTAAAAGGGATGCTTCTGATGTCTACAGTTTAACTAAAACCACTCTCTGCTTCCTGAATAAATGGACACGTGTTTGTGGCATTTCAAACCCTAGCTAGCTCTGCAGTGGTAAAGACAGTAACGCAGCTCGTCTTACTGGGAGAGGAGTTTCTGTGAGAGTAGTGGCTGGGGTACGGTGCTGTTCTGTGGTTCCTCAGGCCAGAGTACCGCTCACAGTAAGACCCAGAGGAGAGGGGCGCTCCACTGCCAAACTGGGCCTGGTTCGTGCTGGGGCAGATGGAACCGCTGCCAGGGAGAAACCATCCTCCAACTGTTAAACCAAGAGAAGAAAGTACATAAACATATCCAACAATAAACTAATGAAGCTACAAGCAGACGCTTTGAAATGACACGTGCCTTTTCCATGACTTCAAACAGAGGCTCACCCCAGTTTAATAACACATCCCTGCATTCAGCTTTTCAGCTTTTGGGTATAGTGTGAAATCAGACCTTTCATTTTGTATTGTAATACGCAGTGTTAGTGGAAGTCGCTTACTTTGTGAATATCCTGATTGCTGGCCATCGCTGGCATGTTCTGGGATATCTTTGTGATCACTCCTGAGAAAAAAAGAATGTATTTTACAGCCTACAGTAAAGAATTATTATTATTATTATTTTTTTTAATTAAAAACTTCCTCACTAGTCATATTTAAGTAATTTAAGGATATGGTTATGATTAAATTAACAAACTCAGGGTTTGGTCTCATTTCAGAACAAAATTGAGCAAATCTGGAGTTTTGTTATAGATAACAAAAAGTAGCAGTGTCACATTACCTTTCTTTAGCATCAAGAAACGCCTTTGCAAAGGGGTTGTGTTTAATTTTCAGAGCAGTGATCTAGAAGAAGAAACATTGATTATTATATATATATAAATATATATATATATATATATATATATATATATATATATATATATATATATATATATATATAAGCAGTCTTTAATCAAGTACTGTGAGAAATCCAAAACTATTTTAATATTCAGATTTAATTATCAAGGAGATTGCAGTTACACTAACACTGTATTACCATTGAAGTAATGCTATTAACATGCTGTTGTCGTCTTCATTCTCATGTAGAAAGCTTGTGCACACTTTGACTTAAAACAGATCAAAGGAAGGAGGGGCCCACCTCTTCGTTCTGATAAGCGGTCACTGCGATGAACTGCGTCTCGGGGAATGACTGGCTGTTAATCCTTTTCTGAATCCCTCCGACTTTCACGATGTGAATGCGAGGCTCGTATTTGTGCAGAGAGTTCAACATAATCTGCGGCGGAAAAATTATGATTTGTTTTGCATCGATTCAAAACGTCACAGTAACTTTTTACAATAGAAAACTATTTCAGAATATCCATTTCGGTTTCAATTGTACCAACTACAGTTACAATTGCGTTACAAAAAGTTACTTTCTATATATTACAACATAATGTATTGCTGTTCCAATGCCTGAGTAAAAGACTGAAGGAATACACACTGCATGCAATGAAAACGTTATTGTGCCACTTGACGGAATATATAAGAATGTGCAACCGTGTCTTACCTGCCCCCCTCCATTGAGCTTGTTGGAGAGCTTGACCTTGCTGAAAGAAATGGGCGCTTTCATCCAATGCGCGCCGAAGTTGGGAGAGTCCGGGTGAATGTACACGCAGCTGGGGCTTTGAGGCTCCGGTTTGCCGCCTGGAACCCATTCCCCGTTGACATACTTCCACCGATTATTGTCGGCCGCTACGAAGTCCAGTAGGACCGAGTACATTGCGTTGGGGTCCAGCCCTGATACGTTGGCTCGGAGAACTGGAAACATCCTCCTATAGGGAAAATATGATTTTAAAATAAAACTCATTAGTTAGCTTAGGCTACCCTATGAGACACACGTCCATATGTTTTACAGATCTGCATACAACCAACAATATAAATTGGCGAATCTAAACTTACTGAATCCCATCAAGCTTTACAATTTTAGAAGCCTTCTTTTATTTATGTATTTATATCACTAAAATAATTACTTAAACTGTAGGATTATGGACGCAATGGTATTTTAGTGCAGCGCCCCACAGTGAGTACCCTTGTGTAGTACTTATGGGGTATAGCTGTTATTTTCCAAATGACGCACCTGCCAGTCTTGGTCACAATCATTTCGTTCGTGAGTTCCTTAAACTTGGTCCAAAGATCCACGTCTTCAAGCCCCACTTTAATATCCCTCTCCAAGGCGTCGCCTTTCTCGCTGCCCTTCTGGAACTCGCTTTCCACGGCGCTGAGGAGATGGTCAAGTCGCTGATCTGTGTTGGCGGAACTCATATTTCCTAGTTATGGAGGTGCCAATGGTTCTATAGAAAGTCCTCAGTGAGAAACACACAAGAAAAACCCCAATCCCCCCTAAATCAACTCGGTGTAACGCTGCTGCCTCGGAGCCACGAGTTTAAATCCCCACCAACACCCACGTGTACGGAGGGGGTGTGTTCATTGGTCCTCGACCACGCCCAGAGGGCGGAAATTCTTAGCGTCATGCACCCAGATATGACACAATCCCTCTTAAGGGTCCTATAGCACACGATCAGTATCGTTATGAGTGATGCACAGTAATGGCAAACAGCTCTACCTCTGTCTCACTGCACTGCTAAGTTACTCGGAGCTAGGATACTGTTTATCTGTTGCTACAAAAGCTTTACCAGTTTCAAAATACAGATGCAGGAGCCGTCCATTGAGTGACGTCTCACAGCATCGAGGTGCTGTGATCGGCAAGGTGTCAGAAGGCAGAGTGTGAAGTGTAGGGGGTCATATTCCTTCCTCTTTGTTCATTCTGCTACAGACAGGTAACACACCTGCAAGTTGTACAACAATAATCCACACGTCATGTATCCTTTCCTATTGCTCTTTTATTCTAAGCTGATTTTTACTTGTACATGATATACATCCACCCTGCATCAATGATAAACTCAATACAAACATTACATTAGTAAAACATAATAGTTTTTCTTTTTAAAGGTGTAGTGCCCCAACCCTGTTTTATGTTCAGTGTTGTTTATAAGCCCATGCTGAACATATTCATATTTTCTGTTACATTTTATCATTATAACTAAACTATTTTTTTAATGTAAACTGATACAGAGCTTTACTGTGACATTATAACCCCATATTTCTGCAAAACGTAGAATGAGCGTGCCAATTTAGCTAAAGTTGTGGCAAGCCAGTTTCCTGAGAAGGGAGTATGTAAACCAACAGGACTATCATCAAGGTCTGTTTTTTCACAGCTTTAAAGCTCAACAATGTAACAAGGTAGTAAACACACTCCAAACAAAGATGTGCCAGACTGAACCGTGTGTGGGAAAGAAAGAAACGAAGCTAGTTTAAAAGCAGATCAGCGATCTCACAGTAAAAAAACTTCCAACGCCTGTGCAGGATTTCTACCTAAAGTTCATTACCAGCTTCTCTCTCAGCTGCTCTTTGTTATGACTTCAGACCAAAGAGAATCCTCCAATTAGTTCTTTTTCTCTTTGGTGCGGTCGCCACTGTTGAAAGCTTGGTTCTGGGAGAGGGTTTAAAGGATACTGCTGGCCTTGGTATTCAGTTAGAGCTGTGATGCGTGACTCGCTTTATAGCCACACTTCCTGTAGTTCAACTGCATGGGTAATAAAACCCAAGAATCACTCACACCTTGCATCTCGGGACTCTCCTTCTTTATAAGGCACTGATTCCTTTTTGAAGGAAACATTAGATAATGCATGGGACAGGCCACCTGACAAGCACCCCCATATAAAAGTTTGCCATAGTAATTTGCAACTGCGGTTTAGCAGATTTCCCATGCATATCCTGTACATGTATTTACAATAGCTTACCATATGTTTCAATGTTTCTCCCCTCATACACTCTCTGTGCTTTATCACGCTTGCATGGTCTTTCTTACTCTGCTATGCTTTTACTATGGTTTACTCTTACAAGGTTCAGTTCAGCAGATATAGTTTGTGTTGTTTTGTTAAGAGTTGGGTGTAGAAATGTGTTAAATGCCTTTTAAACTATACCTATTTGATTCCAAAGAAAGTTGTGAAATAGAGAGACATGTTCCATCTTTATAAATGGAAATCTCTTAAACATCTATACATCCTCTACAAGAAAACATATGTGCTTCCTTAAAATGTGGGATCCAATGATAAATGAATTACAAAAACAAGTGACTATATTTTATAAAATATATTTAATTACTATACAATCTTAATAGTATTCCTATTATGTAATAATTCTCACCTTTGTTATAAATTGCGAGTTTGGGTGCCTATATAAAACAGTAGGTTTTGCTCTGTTATTTGTAACTTCTTTAAAGACAATTGACCTAGGACAGTGGCACCATAATCACAATGCAACACCAGCCACTGTTGCATTCTGTAATGTACATCCATAAATTCTGCAAATTAAGGATGACAAGATTTACAATCTAACAGGAACTTCAACCAGCACCAGCAAGTTCAAAATACTTCCTTCTCCTTGTTATCTTCTGATTTGATTTGTAAATAAAGCACATATTAGATCATTATTTATTTATTATTTATTTAAAACACTCTGTAGCTATACTAGAAAGAAGTAAACCAGACTATTCTGACACATTTTGTCTTTGCGTTTTCTTCAAACTAGGATATCCTTAATATGTGAAACTCCTGGACTAATAATTGTACTTATCCTTTGAAAAAATGCGTGTCCCAATCACTCTATTACAATTTAAATATAAAGTGTTCTTGTTATTATAGAGTGACAGTGAGCACCTCTATAGTGTAGCTCCCATAATCATAAAGAGACATGCAGCATCTTATGATGATCGGGAAGTTATTAATACCAAATTATTTGGTAAAAATTCCACAGAACCCCCATTTATTTAAACAGGAGGAGTGGCCCCCGTTTTCCAGCATTAACTTTGGCGATGGCTTTATCTGAACTATGACCCTGGAGGAGTTCCCATAGAAGTGCTACTACTGTATTGTATATTGAGCAAAACTGTTCTCATTCATGCGTTTCAATAGAGAACTCGCTTTGTTGCAAGTGTTGATTCCAGGCTTTGAAGATAAATCCACAGTTTTGAAGACTCTGCTTTTCTGACAGTGGCTCCCTCTGTGTAGATGTCTCTCTGCAGACTTGCGGAGATCCAAGAGTTAACAAACTGCGTGTCCCGAAGCAGCATTCAGTCATGTAGGTGAGAAATATTACAGAGCCCTGGTATTTCACAATGGCTCAGTCATAAGATGGAACATACTTTCCACTGGACTGCCCTGCCCTAAATTAGTAAACAAGCAATACCAGGTGATTCAGCTTGGAATAATGGCTCACACACAAAATAAAACATCACAAGAAACTGAAAGCGAAAAACACAATTAAGATCTGCTGAACTCTATAAGCATTGAAAACTGTTTAAACACGTTGAAATCAGTTTTACATGGTACTGTCTAATTGATAGATTGAAAACTCTCGATTTTAATAATTCGCTACAATGTTTCAGCTTCTATAGTATATAAAATGTTTAGAACATGCGTGTGTGTGTGTGTGTGTATACCAAACACATCTATATTTTATAGCTTCATGTTAGCCAGACAAGGGGATGCTATCCCTGCATGTAGCTTGAAGCAGTGACTGGTGGCGCTTGATGTTTCGAAACAGATGTGGATTGAAGCGAGACACGTCTGTCGCTGTGTCATTTCCACTTCAAGTTCAGGAAATCTAAACTTTCCTCTCCTAATCACCCTCACCTTTGAAGGGATACAAAGAATTAGCAGCGACTTTAATTGTCCCCGGACAAACATCTTTCCTTGTTATTCCTGGGAGGACAATGGGGCAGGCCTATTGGGATGCTAATTCGCCAACCGCTGGCTTTGACGCTGGGAAGCTGTGATTAACTTTATCCTGAAGTAGAAACCGCAGGAGGGTGGGTCTCCTGGATTCCCCTTGGAGAGCGCCTCCAATGTGTATCGCAAGAGAAGCACAGAGGAACTCGGCTGCCCTGGGTTCTGTCGAGCTCTGAGTCCAGCTACCATGAGGTGTGCGGTGTGTGTGGCAAGGCTTCTTTTATTTACAGGGTGCTGGAAGGTAGTGGGATGGGAGCTCTAGTTGTTAAGTATTTAATGGTCTGTGGTGGAGGACATCTGAAGTGTATGGTTTAATAGGTAAGGATCAAACACTGCAGTGTTTAGATAAACTACAAACCCTATAGTTACTGGTCAACTTTGTAAAGTTTATACGAGCGCTAGAGCGACACTGGCCAGTTTCAATCAGCACCTTTTTTTAATTTATTTTAAATAGATATTTTTTATGAAGTATTATGAGAGTCAATATCGGTTAATCTCCCATTTATCACATTTAGTAAGAAATAAAAGATTAGATCATTTAATGAAGTAAGTTGCTGTACAGTCCTAAAGTGTTCTGAAACAGTGTTCTTGTGTTTTCACATTATTACAGTTTACTGCATGTACCGCAGACTGCATTGGAAAATGTTATTAATGAGCAGTATTGCAATCTATGTCACGCCTAGTGCTGTACCTGGAGGTCCACATTGACATGTGCTGTATATATACCCATTGCATTGCCGCATGCTTCCATGCTTATTTTGCCAGGATCAGCAGCTCTTCTTATTGTCAGCATCGTTGATCAGTCCCTTTGATGTGATATTAAAAGGGTGGATTGCAGTAGCAGAAGTGTGCCTCTTTCTCAGGCTGGTTTCAATGGGGGGGAGCTTGGGTCCTGCTAGGCAGAACAAACAAGGTGAACAGTAGCTCCGTGCCCACACATATGAGAGAGGGAGCCCATGTACATCAGGGATGGAAATAAGATTCCCATTGCATAGCAGTTTGATCCATTCCTTAACAAGACACACCTGAGCAACAATAGTATCCTCATACTATTTGGTGTCCCATATTTCGTTCTGACCACAGTTTAACTGAGAAAATGTGAATCTGAATGCACTGAACTCACAAGTCGCTTCTGAATTATCGCTTCTTAGAATTGGACGTCAATCTGCTATTGTTTCCAGAGCTGCACTGCTCACACAGTGCTGACCTTTTGAAAGGGTGCTGTGATGCTCAGGAAGAGCTGAAACCAAAGAAAACAATATTGCCCTTTTCTTTCTCAACACAAACATGACAACTGCAATGCACTGTAGAAATCGCTGTCCAAGCTTAGCATCACACAGTTCAATTCCCAGGCACTGTAGGGCTTGTTCTGTGTCTGTCGTTTTTCAACAGGGCGCTGCTATAAAGAGAAATAGGCCAGATTCTCAGAGCCATTTACTAATGTCTGTTTCTGAAAGGGAAATACACCAATTCGAATTCTAAAATACATTGTGCTAATGACGATTTGTATAGAATAGCTTTGAGTTTCTAGCCCATTGAGTTTTAAGGGAAAACGCATAAAACAAGCCAAGCAAGCAGAACTGATTCAAACTCAAACTGTCCCTGAGAATAGTAATAATAATCCTGGTAATTCAAAGGCATGCAGATTAGTGTCTGAAATAATTCTAGTTTTCTGTTTCATTCTTGTTTTAAACCTGTGGCTGGTGCTTCTCTGTTTTCCTCATAATTCGTATTTTCAGGCGCCTTGTGTTTTTATGACGTGAGTCGTCATTTGGTGTGCTGGCCTACTGCTGAGGTCAGCTGACATCCGCTTGTGACGGAAGACTGGGTCAATAACACCACCACCCCACCCCACCCCATCCCCCAAGCACTTCGACCTGGGCTACTGTAAAACAGAGTAAAGAACGTACCAACTAAAAACAAGGGAGGGAGGTAGAGACTATTACATTGATTTATTGATTAATTTGAGATGTTGACCTGGACTTGTTGTACCCCATATAAGTAAAGCAATAAAGCATCAGAAAATAAATAGAAAAATTCATCCAAAAGCATGGAAATCAGTTACATGGAAAAGCTGGTGCTGTATCCACTGTGTGCACAGGCACAGTGCAAATCTCACATCCACACAGACAAGCATGCCTCCATTAACCCCTATTCTTGATAACATGTGCGAAGAATGTACTTTTCAAACTTCCCCACAATTTCCTCTGCAATGATATTGATATCCACAGCTCTGATTCTAAATCTATAACCTTGGATGGAGATATATAGAATATATGTTACCTAAATACCTGTCAGGCTACTCGAGCTCCCCTGTCTCTCCTGATCAAACAGGGGTCTTCAGAGTTCCTGTAACAGATGAATCACTGGGCTGGATAGCTGCCTTTGCATGGAGGGAGGGGCTTACTGGAATCCCTGTCATGAGAGCACAGCGGTCTCTTGGTTGTGGTATTAACCCAGTGTCTGAGAGATCCATTCTGTCAGCTCTGAATAACAGTACTGGTTCAAGCGCCTCGCTAGCCTCCTGCCAGAACCACCGAGAAACAGGTTTCTTTTATCTAATCCCAGCGCTTAGTGAAGTGCACTGAAGAAGACACTCCCTAAACTGTTCGTCTATTTGACTTAATAACACTGAGTACGGTAGTCACCAAAGTGTTCGTCTACTTGACTAAGTCTCTTTTAGTTTTACCTTCACTTGCAGTAAGACAAAGCATTTGTCAAAGAGCTGTATACGCTTCTTTTAGTCTGTATGTTCTGTGTTCACAGTGACACGAGCACTCGCATCATTTAGGGCATGTGACAGTTTCTGACAGATGATGAATGTAGTTGTAATCTCTCTGATTGAGTCACACCCAAAAAGAGGGCTGGATGGAAATCAAAACCCAACATACCGTGTGTCAGCACGGGCTCTGCCACCCGTCGTCAGAGCCAGAGAGGGGTGAGGAGCCGCCCTCGCTCCCAGAGAGCCGCCTACCCAGAGATGGTTGAGGACCTGAGAGGTAGTGAGGAGATGCCGTCGTCACCAGAGCCAGAGAGGGGTGAGCCGCCTTCCAGAGAGCCAGAGAGGGGTGAGGAGCTGCCGTTCCCGGGAGCCAGAGGAGGGTGAGGAGCTGCCGTCGTTCCCAGAGCCAGAGAGGGGTGAGGAGCTGCCGTCGCTCCCAGAGCCAGAGAGGGGTGAGGAGCTGCCGTCGCTCCCAGAGCCAGAGAGGGGTGAGGAGCTGCCGTCGCTCCCAGAGCCAGAGAGGGGTGAGGAGCTGCCGTCGCTCCCAGAGCCAGAGAGGGGTGAGGAGCTGCCGTCGTCCCCAGAGCCAGAGAGGGGTGAGGAGCTGCCGTCGTCCCCAGAGCCAGAGAGGGAGGAGGAGCTGCCGTCGCTCCCAGAGCCAGAGAGGGGTGAGGATCTGCCGTCGCTCCCAGAGCCAGAGAGGGAGGAGGATCTGCCGTCGCTCCCAGAGCCAGAGAGGGAGGAGGATCTGCCGTCGCTCCCAGAGCCAGAGAGGGGGGAGGATCTGCTGTCGCTCCCAGAGCCAGAGAGGGAGGAGGAGCTGCCGTCGCTCCCAGAGCCAGAGAGGGGTGAGGAGCTGCCGTCGTTCCCAGAGCCAGAGAGGGAGGAGGATCTGCTGTCGCTCCCAGAGCCAGAGAGGGAGGAGCTGCCATCGCCGCCAAGAGCCAGAGAGGGGTGAGGATCTGCCGTCGCTCCCAGAGCCAGAGAGGGAGGAGGATCTGCCGTCGCTCCCAGAGCCAGAGAGGGAGGAGGAGCTGCCATTGATCCCAGAGCCAGAGAGGGATGAGGAGCCTCCGTCGCTCCCAGAGCCAGAGAGGGAGGAGGATCTGCCGTCGCTCCCAGAGCCCGAGAGGGAGGAGGAGCTGCCGTCGCTCCCAGAGCCAGAGAGGGGGGAGCCGCCGCTCTCCGAGCACAGAGAGGGAGAGGGCCGCCGCCGCCGCCGCCTCCGCCACCAGAGGGAGCCGGGCCGAGGATCCGCCGCCTCCGCCACCAGAGGGAGGATCTGCGGGCCGCCGCAGCCGCTGCCGCCACCAGAGGGAGCCGGGCCGCCGTCGCCGCCTCCGCCACCAGAGGGAGCCGGGCCGCCGTCGCCGCCTCCGCCACCAGAGGGAGCCGGGCCGCCGTCGCCAGAGAAGGAGGATATCTGCCGGAGCAGAGCCAAGTCTGCTCGCGTCCAGAGCCAGAGAGTGTGAGGAGCCTCCCGCCAGGTCGCTCCTCGAGCCAGAGCGGTAGGAGGATCGGGCCCGTCCTCCGCTACAGAGGGAGCCGGGCTCCGACATCAACCCAGCCTGCCGCCTCCGCCACCAGAGGGGGCCTGGCCGCCGCCGCCACCGCCTCCGCCACCAGAGGGAGCCGGGCCGCATGCCGCCTCCTCCCACCAGAGGGAGCCGGTGCCGCCTGTCGCCCGCCTCCTGCCACCAGAGTGAGCCGTCCTCCCCTCCGCCAAAACCCAACATACCGTGTGTCAGCACGGGCTTGTTAAATCTCCAATCCATAGGAAACCCTACAGTGGCTCATTAAGGACAGCAGAGAAAAAAAAAAAAATAGAAATGTGTAACGTCGACATCACGAGACAAATGATCTCAGGATCTACACATGACGCATTTTAATTGCATTTTCTTCCATGTCCTCAGTGAGCCACCGTAGAAACCAACCCCCACCCGCTGTTCAGTTCTATGTACTGTACGTGCTGCTCTGTATTGCTTGAGTGCGGCTAATAACATTGTGAGTCGCCATGGAAACAACAGGGCTGTGATTCTCTTGGCTACACCTAGGCCTCATACTGCCCTAGGGGTCGATTATCTCATAATAACCCACTCCAAAGAGTGCTTTATTACTTAAATACACCATTACCAGAACACACACACAAGCGCCTTGTCAAATAAACAACCCATTGACTACAATATTATGTAAAACCCAGCTATAAAGTGATTGGTAGGACAGCATATTACATTTTGTTGAACCAAATAAACAAAACAAACACACTATGCCATACAACTGTATGATTGCACACAGATACAAGTACTTCAGAAACTGAATACAGTGCAGGTGCAGCACAAACGATTTGTTCTTTCTGCAACTGTTACATTGCAATATCACATCAAACAGAGACGTTAATATTGTCCTGAAGGGAATTGTGTTTTCTGCTATCATTTTTATCAGGAGTATTTGTTTCTGTTCTGAGGAAAGCTTTCATATTGAATTTGTAGGCAGGGGGTGTGTGTTACTGACATATGGGCTTCGTCTGCCCAATTTTGATTAGACAAACGTGATGCTGATTGCATGCCGAGTCAAAAACATATACCTCAAAACATCTTTTTGGCATTTTCCAGAAAAATCACGACTGAATAAAAAAACGTCTTGAGATGATTTTTCATGCAGCGCTGCTGCTGCTGCTCAGTGTTTGAGGCTGGCGAAGGAGAGAGGAGACATTAAAAGAGAAACACAATGGAGCTCTGAATGGTTTGACTGCATTCCCACACCTCGTCAAGTTCCCTGGGAAGTGTTACCTGTAAAACCGAGCTGCCACCTCCCCAAACAGGCCAGGCAGCCAATCAGAGGCCCAGACTGGGGTCCAGGTGCACAAACAGTAAACCGCAGTCCCAGATCAAAGGCTTCCATTAAAGGATAATAAATATTCTGCAACCATTTACCTCCAAAAACCCCCTTCCACATCGGACTGAGGGCCAGATTCACAAAGCATTGACTTTACAGCAGACCACAACAAAGCACTCATGTTCCCAAGCTTTAAATGAATAACACGCCCGCTCGCATTTTTACAAATACCTAGAGATCCGTCAGTCCAACTTCGCTTGGACATTGCTCTGCACACGATTTTAAGGATCAGAGTACCGGGTTATGCAGATGGAGCTATCCGTCTGTCTGTCTGTCAAATACTTTTCCATGTGAATCCAGTGATTATAGGTTACACTCTTTGAAACTGCTTGGAAACCCCACTACACTGAACCCTAGACCTCCAGTAGTTTGCAAATGTTTAATGGTTTATTTGACCCAGCTGTTTTAAAAAATCTTTTCAGGTTTTTTTTTTTCTAAGGTCTCATTACGCACACCCCAGGACCCCCTTGAAAAGGAGTTGCTTGTATAAAAGGCTGTTTAAAAAGACCTGGAAACGAGCATATGTGTTCTTCATTTAATACCGTTTCTGTCATTTTTAACATAGTCACCAGCATGTGGTATAAGATTATAAAATTATAAAACTGGCCACTAGAGGTGTGCATTGCATTGGTTATATGTATTGGTGATAGTTCAGGGAGGCACTATATGAATGTAATTTTGATTGATTGATTGACTGATTGACTGAAATAGCTTTAACTGCCACTTCAATTGCAAAGTACTGTTTCACTGATTTAAAGCAAATCCCCTGTTCTAAATGACAACTCAGCAGTGAAACTCAAATTCAGCAGCATGCCTTAGAGAAGTGGATCAGTCAGTATTGATACAGAAACAGTACTGAAAGTGGAAATCCAGGAAGAACAGCTGTCTGGCTCAGGTAGCATTGAGTGAAGTTCAAGCAGAGCAAACTGTACACGACTGCCAGTGAGAGAGTTTGAATGCTTGTCCCTTGCCTGTCATTCCCCTGAGATTAAGTTTATAAAGACACGAAGTTCAGCAGGCAAACGTTTTGGCTGGTGCCTCCATCAACGTTACCTTGCTTTTGGAGTCATGACTAGCTTTCCCCTTTTCCTTTTAAAAGGAAAAAATGACTGTATTTTATAAGCCAACCAATAATCAACGGAAGAGAGTTTATTGAACCAGCCTGCACCAAAGTTCTTTCTTACTAAGATACTAAACGAAAGAAGCGAAAATTTAATTGGCCATATGAACAAACCTTATTAAAAAAAACTGTCAAATGAAAACAAGCATACTTTTTTAAAAGGCAGTTTATTTAAGAGCTTTATTTAATAGCTGTTTCTGGCTAGTTCTATAAAACCAGCAATTTGTTTTTCCTGTTACAGAAAAATCATAGCTTGAATTGGCACCGGAAAAAACAAAACAAAAAAACAAAACAACTACCGATGTTGCATAACTAGCAAGAATCAATTACATGCAGCAGCGGCTCAATTACCCTCCTGCGTTATTAATCTGAAGCTCTGGGGAAAACTCTTTGGGAATATAGCCTGCTGTTTATAATATTCCTCAGTGTTTCTGAGCCTGTGTGTTTGTGTGTGTTTACGGTTGCCTGGATCTGAGCAGCAGCAGCAGCCTCCAAGGTGTGAGGGAGAGAAACAAAAAGCCTCAAAGATGAAGGGAAAGTAGAAGAAAGGGGGCAATTACTGCCTCTTTATCATGGTAATAATGATGAAGTGGGAGAAAAGGCCTGAGACAATAGGGCCTGGGGCAGGCTGTGTAAACTGCTTCCTGTAAGGGCCATTTAGGCCTCACTTTTACTGACTAACAAACCTCCTCAATGCTGACTACAAAGGCTCCCACAAAGACACCCCTTGTACCTCCTCTGAGAGCAGACAGCCTTTCCCAGGCTCCATACGCACAGCCCATGGCACATAAAGTACCTGTGACTCCCTCTGTCTCCCAGAAATCGAAATCCAGCTCTGCGCAGGCCGCAACAGAGCTCGCCTGTCAGCAGCTTCTCAGAGCCGGCCTGTGCGCGGGGGTACATCCTGCTGCCGTTGCCTGGGAGACGCGCGTTTTCTACCTGGGAAGAGGGTGCGAAAAAATGGAACGCACATTTTATGTATGTGTATAATTCTTTTTAGTTATGTTTTATTTATTTATTTATTTGACCATAAAGATTGATTTTTATTTGAATGTTTCTAGGTATCCCTCACCGTAAAATGAAAGCAAATACCAGCTTGAATAGGATCGCAACCAAGACATCAATATGCAAGCTGACCGGACAGGTTTTGAGGGGCGGCTTAAAAGTTGGTGTCTGAACTTGAACATCACTGAGCCACTCTGGTACTGGCAAAGTCAAGCTGCTGTTAAAGCAATATTCAAATATACACTAAAATATGACTCGTGGATAAACATTTGCTGCACGAGTTCCTCTCTTCAATGCCCCTTGCTTCATCAGATACCAGGCACTGCTGGTATAGCAGCTAGTTTGCATTCCCAATGGTAGCTTTAGCTGCGGGCACACGCTCTCTCCTTCCTTTCAGGATGCTCTGCCCTTCTGACAGCTATACCACAATCCTTGGGCTGCCGTTGCTAGCAGCAGGGAAAGGTATGGATGCCATGTGTCAACTCTGTTTCAGCTCAGGGAGGGTGAAACACATACGACGTGTTTATATAATCTTACAAGAAGCATCTACAGAGCTAATATTGAGCTTGGGAGGCAATAACCTTCTTAAAGATGCCCAGATTATTAGTATCCAGCACTGCACAGCTCTGTTTAGTGACTGGATTGATTTTTTTAATTCTGAAACTTGAACAATGATACACTGTTAGGGGAATAGCTGTTTTAACTACAGTAGCTATACAGTGCTGCTGTGCTATGAGTCAATGGCAGCACAAATGCCACTACAGTGCTATGAGGCAGTCATTAGCAGAATGGTATCACACTGGTGATTTTTGTCATATTTCGACACCTACAGGGGTATTGACAAATACACTACCAATCCAGTGCAGTAGGGTGGTTCATAGCAATACCAGCCAGTGTGTTCCTGTACCAGGACTATTCTTCAATACCTCTATGGGGGTAACCATTGTAAAAGCTTCCCGCAGTACAATATAAAACAAAATAAATGCACAGTACAGTATAACCACTGGAAAGAATGAGGAAACAGCAAAACTACTGCCTAGATTTACTGTGGAGGAACTTTTATAAGGGAACAAACAGTAGGGTTTGAATCTGTTTACTTTTGGCAACATCGCCTGGCAACATCCAATCAAAACTACGTTTTAAAAAATATGATTAAACGTTTAAATGTGAACACACGTTTTTGTTTCTGCAGTGGTGTGTTCTGGATAGTCTATGTGTTAATAAACTTCAATTTAAAAAAGCAGTTTTGATTGATGCTTAGTAATGCCCTGTGTTTGGACATAATTGGAGGTCCAGTTGGGGGCCAGGTGGAAGCGCGCCTCACCTGCTTCTCTGTGAGTGCTAACAGCTGAGTGACCCTGTAAAGTTACTACCCAACAGCAAACAGCCTTGCATTGCAATACTTCTAATTCATTAATTCCATGAATATATCTACAGTATTTTCTTAGGTGAAATTTTAAGTCAAACTGACTTTTATTAACAATTTCATGGCAACCTCATATGGGGACGGAAACAAACTCTTCTAGTCTTTATACGAGGATGGATATGGAAGACGCAAATGCGTGATGACCTCATATAAGGATGCCCCCCCCCCCCATATAAAGCTATGAAAAATATACTTATTACGTGTCCAAAACTCCTCCCCCCAATATTTTCAATATTTAATTTCTGAAAAAATACAAATATTAAAAGAACCGAGACGGATTGTGGTGTGTGAAGTTTCGGCCTGTGCTTTCGTTTGTCAGCATGACCTGTAATGTTTACCTGTTGTGTTTCTGAAACCTGGGGGGGATTATTTGTATTATTGATAAGAAAGCTGCCTGCTGGGGCAGGTCTCCAAGTGGCACCGGGCCTGGTTGTCAGGCAAACACAGCCTGTCCAAACAGACAGGGGGAGGGGAAGCACCACGCAGCAGGAGGCTAAAGGGGGAGAAAATTGTCTCTTTGAAGTTGTAATGTGAGAGCTGGGGGGGGACTAGGCAGCTCTGGGGAAGAATTAAACAATTATGGGAAATTAGTTTCCCTCCTTCAAACAGTTAATCCCACCAAACAAACAACTGCCATCTGTGTACAGAGTCTAATGTGGCCAAGTGGGTAAATAAGAGTTTCCATTTTTATATAAACAAACTTACAATGGCTCTTTATTTCAAGGCCCGTTTCCTACCAATTAAAGAACGTTATCCTCAGAATGGTGGCAAGGAGAGGCTTTCTTTAATTTGGTTGTTGTTTTATGGTGTTACATTAAGCCACACACACAATAAACTCTCTCTAATATCTGCGCTATACCTACACGCTGTACAGTAGCATGTGGCTTCTGAACATCTGTTGACGTACTGATCACTTAATTCATTTTATAACTCCAGTATGAAAAGGATACATTGTTTGCTTGGTTTCCTTGGTTGTCTGTCTGTCCTATGCAGTAAAATCTGTCCAATCCAGCTCCTCTACAAACCAGCATTCCGTAGAAATCGACATCATTTTTGGCATTTACCAAATCTGCATTAACGAGGCAGCAAGCAGTTTGAGTTATAATCATCTAACAGTCTGTCAACACCGATCCTGTTCACACATTTTATAGGAGCCCATCTCCTCTTGCAATTACCAGGGTTCTTCCAGCCTTAATTAATACCTGTCAGCTCAGAGAGATAAGAGGCGAATCCCAGACTTGGCACACCCATAATGCCTGCTAATATGAAGGGATTACTGGCTGATTCCTAGTGGATTATCATATTCATGTCCCAAAGAATCACAAATAAAAATATTACAGCACCTTCCAAAAATAGTGTAGAGAAGCAGCTTCTGAGTGAAGGTGAAGGAGGGGGCTGAAACAGGGCCTAGGAAAGGAGGAGGCTGAAAACAGGGGCTAGGAAAGGAGGAGGCTGGAAACAGGCCCTAGGAAAGGGCAGATCTTTTATTTAATGCTGAAAGGGAAAAAGAAAGAATGAAGAACCCACTGCGGCCCACAGGCTGTCTTATATAGCCCCCCAAACTGGATACATTTATTCAAATAATGTCCCCAAAAGTCTAGCCAATCACAGAACAGTTCAGGGGGGCTTAAGAGCCAGTCAACACAGTCCCTGGCCCGCGCCGGACCGGAGTGAAAGCTACACTGAGGACAGTCATCCGCAGCTCCACACTACCTTTCCTCTTCGCTTCAATACTATAGTTCACTAGAGTGGACTAAAGTTAATACCACAGGAAAGGATAACAAACTTCATAGGCCTGATTCGGAAGCAAGCAAGAGCAAACATAACGCATTTTGAACTCTAGAAAACTAGAATAAAAATGTAACTTTCAACAAGAGCTTGGATCTGTTTTTTGCCTACTATATATGGTTTCTTCACATATACGTTTAATCAGTTATGATCATAATAGTTGATCATGTTATTGTCTACATTATTAGAAATGAAAAGTGGACTAAAGGGACAATGGCATGTGACTGAAAATGTTTGTATTGACCGATTTTAATGATTTAAGGGTTTTTAATCATCTAAACAGTGACGGATCTTAATGCTGCCATTGTAATATCTCTACATGTATTTTATTGATTGCAGTAATGTTAGTGAGTGGGTCTAGAAATCACCCCTTGGTTAAATGAATATATTAATTAACAGTTATATTAATAAAGTTCAAGAGGAACTCTATTTAGATCTGACAGCAGTTTAGATCATTAAAATAGAGCCCCTTTTTTGAAGTGCGAAGACACGCCATTTCCTTGTGATTCTCTGCTTTCTGTTCAAAGTGTTGATTGGCTGTTAACATGTCATTGCACTCGTTGACCACCAGAGGGCTCCCAAGACACCTTTCCAGGAAGGATCGGTCTGCGTTGAAACTGAGTAAGATTAAGTTTTGTAAACTGCACGGTTAAGATGGGCTCACTCATAAAGAGACAGCTGTAAAAAATAAAATTACAAAGCATTTTTGTTTAAAATAATTGCGGGGCACACACGTTTTATTTCTCCCAAATACGTATTTTATTATATGTTTGCACATATATTGGTATATACTTTCAAGGTTATAAAACAGATTTTTTCTACAAGGCAATGCAATGCGATACAAGCCAATATATTGTACAGAATGCTTGAACCAGCTGTATTAATCTGATTCATTCATTGTTTTATTAATCTTGTATGTGATCTACAAGGTGTGAAAGGACTCACCCCAGCTGGGTCGTAGAGAGAGAGAGAGGCTCTGAGAGACAAGGAGACCCAGCTGAGCACACACTAATACTGCCTTTCCATTGCAAAGTCTGACCCAAGCTGGCTGAATCTAGTGTAGTACTATAACCAGCAATTGAATGATAACATGTAACTAGCTGTTTGTTTTAATGATGTGGTTCTTTCACAACTGCACACTCAAGACTTGTCTAGCCATTGGGAATGCACCATAGTTAGGATTCAGGGAATTAGTTTGTTAGCTACAAACTTAAACATGCACAGCAACTGTACAAGAGACAATGCATTGGAATATGGGTAGCTGTGATTAGTAGATCATTGGTTGTCTTGCTTTCTCATAACCTTGACATAAAGGTCAAAGGTTTCCGCCAATTCTTGTATATGCCCTAGTAAACCCGTGTGACAGTTTAGTTTGGAGATACAAAGGCAGGCTGGCGGACAGTCAGACACAATCACTGAAGTTCACAGATGATATATATATATATATATATATATATATATATATATATATATATATATATATATATATATATATATATATATATAGTGGAATCTCCTTTTCTTTTGATCTTATATGGATTTTTTCCCCCAGAATGTTTTGGAATACGGTATGACTTTTAAAACCTCTTAGGAGAAAAAATAACAAATTCTCAATTTTTTTTCCCCTTCTCACCTCTACCAAACTGTCTCCTTCCCATCCCACACTCCAACCATGACAAACTGACACATTAGCTGTCTCATTGCTGAGATTGCAAATTAAACACCTTGCGAGTTATTTAGGCCTCCCCTCTAATGAAAGCAGAGCCAATCTGCATATAAAGTAATTGAATCTCCTGCATCGAAGGCCGGGCGGCGTTGCAAATTAGAATGATAGATTCAGACGCTCCAGTTCCAGCATCGCTGACCACGCTGAGGAGTACAGATTTCATTGCGAGTGCAGCAGCTGTCCATCAAAACGGACGCGCTGCAGGATGTTTAAAACGTCTGCTTCCTGGGAGCGTCTCTCCAAAATCCTGATGGGTACAGCAGCGAGCCCAGCTCTAGCATGCTTTCTAGCCTTATCCTGATGCTTTCCAGGATTGCTTCTCTATAGTACATAAATGATCCTTACTGAATGATCTTCAGTGGTGGTGATGCTGTAGCATTGGGATGGTTCTATACTAAGACAAGGTGGCACAAGGGCAATGCAGTGGTTTGAGGCTGCTCTGGGTATAATGGTGCCGCATTGTCATTCTTTGTTATACCAGTGGGGTTGACCAATAGGCAAGGGTACTGTGCTGCATCCAGTTCTTTGGTGCACGGTGAGTTCAAGGGAACACCTGCAGGGCTGGCGTTTGTCCTGTAGGGGTCAGTAGCAGTACCTTCTGCTCAGTGTAAAGAGGCAATTGGGATGGGGATCGGAGGACACCCACCGACTTTCAGTTCTCGTCAGCTTTTGCAGGACAGGGGGATGGGGGAACGGGACATAATTGGACATTCTAAATCAGGGGTCTCCAATCCAGGTCCTGGAGGGCGGGTGTCCCTCCTGGTTTTTGTTCCAGCTGTACTATAAATTACTTAATTGGACCTATTAAGCGTCTAATAAGCCCTTAATTGGTGTAATTAAGTAATTTAGGGTACAGTTGGAACAAAAACCAGGAGGGACACTGGCCCCCACAGGACCAGGATTGGAGACCCCTGATCTGAATTGTGGAGAAAAATAGGATAAGATAATTGACCCTAATAAAAACATGAATACATGCAATAGTTATGAAACCAGTAGACCAATCTGAGTTGCTTTTGCTTGTGTGGAAACAGTGCATTATGAAATGTGAATATTTGAGCAATGTATTAAATATTGTCATGTTCTGTATGTGTTTGGTGTTCTAAAAGCATGCTACTCGAACAGCGCCTCCTAGTGCATTCTGAACTTCCTGCTAGCGCCTGTAATGTGGGACACAGAGCTGTGGGTGACAGTGGTGACTCTACAGTAAGGTATATTAGAAATAGAAAAAGGGCTCTCCCTGTATTACAGCAGACCGGTAAGTTGAACAATAATAAACACTGAAAGCCAGGAGGCTGAAGACAATCTCTTACCAGCAATCTTTGGCACTGGGAACACCTGCTCACCTCCTTCCCACATCAGCTGACTGCCTGTCTAATTTGTGTCAATTAGACATTGAATGCTGTCTGATGTAATTGGGTTGACGTTCACAGTGTGCGTGTGTGTTTGTGAGAGAGAGAGAGAGAGAGAGAGAGAGAGAGAGAGAGAGAGAGAGAGAGAGAGAGAGGGCTACAGCAGAGCCAGCGGGGTCTCATTGAAAAGGGATGAAAAGAGAAAAGAAATGAGAAGACCAGGAAAGAGACAGCCTGTGAAACGCATGACTGAGCTTTAACCTTGGCTGCCAGGCTGCCTGGGGGCGGAGCTTTCTCTGAACCAAGGCACAGGGGAGCAATTACAAACAGAGCTGATGAAGTGACTGGTGTGTGTGTGTGTGTGTGTGTGTGTGTGTGTGTGTGTGTGTGTGTGTGTGTGTGTGTGTGTGTGTGTGTGTGTGTGTGTGTGTGTGTGTGTGTGTGTGTGTGTGTGTGTGTGTGTGTGTGTGTGTGTGTGTGTGTGTGTGTGTGTGTGTGTGTGTGTGTGTGTGTGTGTGTGTGTGTGTGTGTGTGTGTGTGTGTGTGTGTGTGCGTGTGTGCGTGCGTGTGTGTGTGTGTGTGTGTGTGTGTGTGTTTCTCTCTCTTTTATTCAGTAAGGAAAGGGTTGGTTCTTTTTGTTTATCTCGTAGTCCGGGTGTCTTCTTTGCTTGGTTACATTCTCTAAGGTGAAGGTTTGTTGACAGTCACGCTGGGCTTTAGAAAACTACACAGCCATATCATATTGTGTAGTTTTGCCAAATCCATGGCTAACTTTTTGATCTTGTAGTACCATAGCAAGGTTTCATTGTATCTACATGCAAGGTATAGAAATGGCATAGTATTATCATGTCAGTGTGTCGTGGATCAACAGCAAGCATTTAGTATTGTGGAGTGTTTACTGTTACTTATGTAACATTGCCTAGTAACAGTCCTATGGAAGTTTTTGTAACATGTTATTAGAATTTCACAGAGGTAGTTATTCAGCCTGTCCTCTTCCCTTTAGTTTAAAGCACTAGTTGCATTTATGTAACATTAGTCTCTATTCACAAGACTTTAAACTGGCCTTTTTAAAATTGTGAAACCCTTGAAACAACAGGACAATGGAAGTCAAATCCAAAAACCTCCTAGTCTGTAACTGACACAAATAGAAGTGTTCAGTTACTCAGAGCCCTTATTCACATAAAGACATGCCTTCTGTAGCACAGGCTAGAAAAGCTAAAGTGTCTTTATGTGAGTAAGCGCCAGCGCCATCTAGTGAACATACACTGTGGATCAAGTTTTGTATTGCTGGCAGTAAGTAATAGACGTTCATGAGATGGCTCTTTCTAAGATAGAAAGACTGATATAGACTTGGTTGCGTTCTGACTGCTATAACTGAAGATCAAATTCTGAACTCAGGTCAATGACCTTAAACACTGGGGCGACTCATTGAGGACATGAAAAAACAAATGAAAATGTAACTTGAGAATACTTCTTAATATTCAAATAAAATACAAATGAGTGTTTGGAATGGACGTTATCCAAATTCTTGAGATCACTCAGATACTAGGAACTGGACAAGCTTAGATGTTCTTAAAATAAGACAAAACAGAAATGTAAAACTGTCCCTTTTAAAAAGGGCTGCTGGATCATCAAGCACAACCATATTGAAGAATTATTTGTATTTATTTTTAGTTTCCCTGGCCAAAATGGCCACAAAGCTTATCACACTTCAGAGATTGGCAATTTTATGGTGCCAAATTAAAAAGAAGCCTCTGAATTAGCTAGATAATTGACTGCCATCTTTTTTAATTGGGCTGTCGGTAATTACACTGGGGCTCTGCCAATCACGAAGCAGCATGGCCGGGAGGGGGAGGGGTTGCCCTAGAGCGTGATGAAATGAAAATGTCAATCATATTAATTGTAAATTAGTTTGAGTAGCTCATTGTCAGGGCGAATCAATCCTGATTATGTTATTTGCGACCTCGAGAGAAGAGAAAAACGGCACTGCGCCAGGGAATGAAATGCATCATCAACACAGGACGCTGCTTTTGTAAAGCTGCAGAGCTGCCAACAGGTTATCAATATAAAGAAGTGGTGTCCTGGTAAATTATGATGCCTTAGTGAGCTACATTCTCCCATATATCCTTATAGAATCAGAAACTGGACTTGCCTTATACAAAATATACTACCAAATTGTTTGCAGCGTGATGTACACTTTCCTATAATGTTTACCAGATTTTTTGCTACTGAAATTCACCGTTTCTTTTCATGTCAAGTGGTACTATGATGTACCCACAGCTCAGGAGAGAGGCATTGAATTTTAACATGTTCTTTTTGCGTATAGACAGGAAAACATCATCAAATTTAAAAACAATTATCATTACCTACCTCCAAATGATTATACATTCCCGCTCCTCATCTGCTTACATTATGCAGAATGTCAGCCAAGAGCTGTACGCGCATTACATTCTGCTGCAATTTTGCAGTGAGGTAGGAAAATCAATGGAGATATTGCCCATTCCTAATTGCATTGGATTTGGGGTTCCGACATTGAGAAGAAAATGCCCCTCTTAGTGAATTCAGACCCAGGAAATCAGAAAAGCACACTGCAGTGTTGGAACTATCATGCAACTGCAGAGTTTATTGTGTGCAGTGTTGGGTTTGTGCACAAAGGTTATGTTTGCTGTTATGTGGAAATCACCATAATCAATGCGAGGTAGTTACAGCAGGACGGAGGGTCCCGGGAGGCTGAAGAATGAGGGACAGGGCTCAATAGACTGCCTTCTGGTTCCCAGAGGCGAGGATCGCTGCCGTGAGGTGCTGAGGAGGGCACCTGCAGCACAGAGACAAGCAGGACTGCCGTACCTGGGGTTCAACGCTTTCATCTTGCATACCTCTTAGGTTGCTGTCATATTACCTGGAATGCAGGGAGGAGATGTAATCAAATGGAGTGGTTTAATCTCAGAGAGTGGAAAGATTGTAGATCAGGAGCTGGGAGCGTGGGGTCCAAAAACCTTACAGTGACTCATTGAGCCCCACAGGGGAGAGCTGGTGAAGGAGGGTACCATAATGGTGAAGCTGAGGTTTTCATTGGCTGATAACGGTTTGGAGCCTCACATGTACCCAGGCTTTGTTAAGTTATCTCTGTATTGAGACCACACAGTACAACAAACCATTTAGAAAGCCCTCTGAGACGCAGCAGGATGTAACTCTTTCTATTTGTTTTCTAATCAGTTTTATGTCCAGCACAGTCAGTAGTAAGACCACACAGGCTGGCTTCAGGAGAGCGCTTTCACTGTACAGCCACTACGGTTCAGTACAACATTAACAGGGCACAGCTACGCAATAAACAGCAACGTTCTTTTATCCCTGCAGATTTCAATGAATTCCTTCAAGACCTCTTAATGCCAAATGAAGGCAGGGACAATACATCACTTTGCTTTATTGTGTGTCTAATGAAATTAGTTTCATTTTTAAAGGGGGCTTGGAGTCAACCCCAAGTAATTCCTTAAGTGGCCCTGGCTGGATCTCAGGAGAAGCATGGTTGTGTATTCTCATCCCTATAGCAAAAAGACATTTACCAAGAGAGGCAGTTGCCTTAGTCAGAGCAGTGCAAACAACCACAACAGGCTCTCATTCATTCTATTTGTTCTGTTGGGAAGGCTCCTGCCAAGAATCTAATTAGGGCTAATAGATTCATGGCTGTTTAACTCTGCATGTGCATCTGAATAAGAATTGTTTACCTGCTTGTTGGCGGTGGGGTGTCACAGTAATGCAATAGAAGCTAGTAAATTCATTTTGTAAAGCTTACCTCCAAATGAAGGGCTCCTATGTCCTGTCTCAATCTGCCCTTTGAGAAAGTAATACTATTCTGGTATGGTGCTTGTAACTTGAGCTCTGATTGCTGGCTGTTGGAATCCTGGGAGAATCACTTGACTCACAGGAGACACAGCGATTGCTATTGCTTGCAAAGACTGTTGGGAGATTTCCCAGTAATCATCCCACAGCCTTGGAACTTCCAGTCTCTGTGTCTCCTGCGGTTCAGAGGAGACACAGCGAATCCTGAGCCTCTCTCAATCGACTGTGCTCAACCTAGTCAACCCTGCAGGTTCAAGGTATGCATGCAGGTAGCTGTGCAATCTGTGAGAGGCTGTTCCAGCAACCACTCTCTTAATTCATGTGTCGCATCTTTTTATGAGACAGTTTGGTTGGTTGATTCCAGCGCCTTATACACTCAAAGGTCCTGAAGCCTTGCAATAATGCCAACTCCCTTTAAAAGTAGTGCACAACTCTAGAGGTCTCTATTATCATTATATAACATTTAAAAATGTACAAATCTAAATACAGGATTAGGAAACATTCAACCCCAACCCTTGTCCCCACCTATTGTAATCTCAAAATACATTTGTATAAAAAATATACAAGAATAAATAACCCATTTCATAGTCTCTCCTTGAATTCCCAATAATACTTTAGCTAAACACCCCCATTAAAAATGTTTCTCTAATTTCTAATTTTGTTTCCAATAGAGCAACTTTCCATTCCTCAAATGTTGAAGGATAAGACTAGTATGAACTGGTTTTGGTTATTGTTCCAATCGTGACGATCAAAGATATTGACGAGAACAATTAATCTAGGTTGTCGTATCATCTTTGAATTGTTGTGGACTTTTTACTCCCAACAAGAAATCCCATGGATCATTCATTGAAATGAAAAGTTGATTTTTGCTAGGAAGTATTTCAATTGTTCTCATTTTAGAAGGTAATAGATTTGAACTCTGCATTAGAACTGAAAATGGAACCCATGTTTGCAAGTTTATTCAGAATGTAAGAATCTGAAGTATATTCTATCTTGAAACAGGGTTGTACTTGTCTTTATGGATTCATTTACCGGTGTCAAAACATAACCTCCAAAATATTGTATTCATCTTAAAATTTTAATGCGTCTGCCGTGAAATATTAAAATTAAATAAAATACATTTCTAAAGCCACGATATATTTCCTTTGCAGATCAAACACTTCTCCTGATACTGGCAAATAACTAATAATATTCAGAATCTACCTTTGTACTGTTGCAGGGTAAAAGTGCATTTCAAGGCACTGAAGAAGGTTCATACACGCAATCCATTAAGATGTTCAATAGTACTGTATCTTGTAAAGTGCTTTGTGATGGTGGTCCACTATGAAAGGCGCTATATAAAATAAAGATTAATTGATTGATTGATTGATTCCATCTTTGTATTAGTCTTTTAACACATTGGAGAAAGAATGATTAAAGCCATTGTCCTGCTAATGAGTGGACACCAATAAGGTATAATTATTAAGACAGGCTTAATTGGTAAATCAATATGTGCTTTTACTAATGGAGCTGTCTGTGCATCATCAGTCTTATTATCAACCTTAATGCTGAGAGATTCAGTCTGAATTCTTGCACAGGTCTAAGACATTTTGTAATAGATGTTGATTACACTAGGGACTGTGCACAAACAGATCTTACTTACCTTCATGGTGTCAGCACGGGGCAAAGTAACATACAGGCCACTTAAATGGGTTGTAACTAAAAAAAAAAAAAACAATCATAAATCGCAACGATCATCTATTTCTTTGCTATAAAAATCTGAAACGTGAAGTTTGTTAAGTAATACATGTTTAAGCAGAATTATTATTATTATTATTATTATTATTATTATTATTATTATTATTATTATTATTATTATTAATAAATCTTGCACTGTGTTAAAGACAGTTCTCAGTTTGCTTGCTGTACTTTCAGGAAGGATTTTACTGTTACACTTTGAAGGTCATTGGTTAGCGCCAAGAGGTGGGGAAAATTTCATTCTCCAGCTGCAGTGGCCAAGGAAGTGCAGAACTACTTGAAAGCAAGGATTGCAAACAGAGATCTCAATAATCTTGTTTAGTACTAGCTATATATTTTAAAATTAAATTCAGATGGAAGCTATAATTTGGGTTTCTTTCCAAACTTCATATTCCAGACTTGCATAGCAAACTAAATCCATAGCAGATAATATTCACGCAATTATTTTGTTAGCTGACTCTTTGACACAAGTGCAAAGGCTTAAGGCAAGTTTTCACAGATCAATACAACTATTATAGTTCATGTTGAGATGCTTATTTGCTATGCTTCTTAAAGACTCATCGAGACATATTGTAAGGAAGAGTGGTGGCGAAGCACATTAAGGTTGTGCTGTGCACTGTGCATAGGTGAAGCATTGGGCACTGAAGCCTGTGCATCATTGATATGCTTCCCCACCTCACTTCCCCCTAATCTCACTTCAGGCGTCATTTCAAAGGCAAATTTAGGCGTAACAGTTAGTAAGCCTGGTACAATGTTTTTATCTAAGTGCAAACAGCAACAGAGAGTCATATAGAACACTAATAATTGGATATTAAGCAGGTATACATTTTACCAGATTTAAAGAAAGGTTGCATATTGATTATTTATTATTATCTTTCCTCCAAGAGCTGTACCTCTCGTTGTATAGGAGCAACAACCAACCACTAGATGTCACTCTAGAGAGATGCAGTACCTGCTTATGAAGCTGTATCTATTCTCATTTTTAATTATGCATTTCTTAGTTATTACAGATAAAAAGTGGAGCATTTATTTTTTTCTGTTGGGCTTTTTTTTTTTTTTTTTTTTTTTTTTGGCTGTGTTGGCTGTGTTTAAAATAACTGCAGATTTCAGCAATAGCGTTTGCTGGCCAAGCTGTTTTTTTAAAATTAAAAATAGGTCTGTTCGTCAATCCTGTCGTTCATTCTGTAATCTGTACCATTTACACCCGTGAAATAACAGAATCCAGAAATAGGACCATTTTCTCTCAAGCTCTTTTTTTTCTCCCCTATTATAAAGATATTTTTTTTCTTTGCTCATCGAGAACGCATATATGAATGCCTTCCTTACATTTTCACGTGTGCAGAAATGTGTGTTTCATGGGTCGTGTCCACAAAGACAAATCTCACGTGTTATTTAAAAACGTCTTTTTAAATAGAATAAATAACTATAACTGTGGTTTCCTTCATTTTAAAAAAAAATCACAAATTATTTCATTCATTAATTATTTGGAATATGCGAATAGGGCCCAGTGTAGCCTAATGGCTAGAGCTGTGGACTTAGAGTCAGGAGATCATCGATCATATGAACGCAACTTCTCCCGTGTGGACAGCCAACTGCAAAATCTTATATAATGCAATCTTCAAATAAATAAACCAGGTTAACTTTTAGTCCTCAATATGAGTATCTTTATGCCTTGAAGATAGACGATCCTGACTAAAGACAGTCATTGAATTTTACTTGATGTTTCTAGTATTAGTTTTCACACAATAATTATGGTAGTACTAGGATCAATTCTCTCAAGGCTTCTGTAATAAATCTTTTAAGACTTAAGTCTTACTATATTTTTATTGGCCGTTTTAGGGCATTTTGCTGCACTTGGGTGCTATTCTCTTTTTTAAGGGTATGCAATCTAGAATTTTTCCACAGTGCAGAAAAATGCTTTGTATAACTGGTCTTAACTATAATTTATATAACTATGGATATTGATCATGCATAATACATGATTTCTCATACATTTAGAATACATCTCTGATGATTTTTGTTTAAGCCTAGACTTGGAGACATGCTTATGTCCTAGACTTGATGACGCTGTGTCTGTTTTTATACTGTGTTGTATGTGTGGACACGTAAGCCATGGCCTTGCTTGTTGTCCCGGGGTCACTGACCCAGATGGCAGCCAGGTGGCAGCATAATGATGATAAAATGTGTTTTTTTTTAAGTTCCCAGAATTCAAAACAGACAACTTGAAACCGCGAAAAACTGCCAGTGACCGAGAGGAAGCTGCTTCTGAAAAGACATGTCTCTACACATTGACTTGCAGAGTTACAGTTACTAGTTTTTACAAGAAAAGCCTTACTTTACCTTGTGTGTTGCGTTGTCTGTTTTGCAGCACTGTATAATTTCATTATTATATTATAATGATTGCTCTGATATTTTTTATCCACAGTTCATAAGCAATAAATCAGCTGGAAACGCATTTATAAGCTTATGCTTGACAGCGTTCAGCAGGAGAGAGAGAATTTCTCTTGCAAGCATCATAGTGCGTCCATTTCTAACTCCCTCCTGCAGCATTGCTGGTGCTGTCACAGCAAAGAAGTGTATTGTAGGGACAAAAAAATGACAAGCAGTGTTGCAGTAGGGAGCATGATCTGGATGCACTTCAAAGCTTATAGGAGAAATCATCTTTCCCCTGGCGAATCCTTTTGAGTAACAGTTGAGCTGTGTAGTCCCCACCTGATTTAGGACGATGCCGTGGAGATGAAGTTTAAAATGAATTGCTGTGATAAGAACAATGCGACGTGATACAGCGAAGGCACAGTACTGCATTTCTTACAGTCCCTGCAGGGTTCCCTGTATCTCTGTAATCCAAGAGTTTCACTAAAAATGGCAACTTCATGAGAAATAGCAACGCCCAGCACTGTTCAGCTGCTTTCTAACTGGTCTTGCTGGTTCATGTGACTGCAATGCTGGTTATACAGGTTCAAGAAGACAGGAAATCCTAAGGGCTCTCAGGGCTTTACAAGGCTTACACATGCCTTACCATGCCTTCAGTATGCTTGAGTGCACTTTGCTATGCTTTTACTGTGGTAAACTTTTATAAAGGTTAGGTCTCAGCAGTCTGCCCCATGCCAATCAAATCATTTGACAATGCAACCTTTTAATTCAGACAGACAGACGGCTTTACATTGATATTGACAGAGAATAGGTGGGGCTGGCAGAGTTGAAAGGTTACACTGTTACATGCTTTGCATGGAATGAGGAGGGCTGCAGCACTTCTTCAGACAAGCGTGGTAAACCTGAACTCAGTACTGGCGCAACAGAATCACTCTGAATGATTACAAACACCATCAAATACTACATGATAATATTCTCTTGCTAGGATGGCGTCTGCCTGTACGGTATATTTACACATATTGATTTAGCATTGATGAAACTTTGCATGCACGTTCTCAACGCGCCAGCTCCAAAACAATTTCACAGTGACCTACTTATGCGTGATCCGTCTTACAACAGTGATGCACTGACTATGCAATCCCTGTGTGTAGGAGATCATTCCTCAGGAGAAAGAGGTGCACTCACTTTGAATATCTCTTTTTTTTCTTGGATGCTGGGCTTGTGACAGAGATGAACCCGACATGACTTGGGGGATGGGGGGGGGACGGGGGGTACATTGAAAGACTGCATTCAGGGAGCGATGTATATTTCTGCATTCTGTTTGACTGCTGTAAAGATAGCTTGCAGGCATTAAGCCTTCTTACTTTCATTAAAATGCTGTGCTGTGTAGCATCTCCCACTGGGTTATTTAAAGGCTAACAGACCTGCGGTTCAGGGCCCTGACATTTCATTGTGTTGGACATGATGCTGCCATCACCTGAAGGATACATCTCATTCTGGGAGACTTTATAATCATGTTCACTGTTAGCTAAAACAAATAAAAAAAAGAGACTTTTTCCTTCTTTACTCTTTTTTTCTCAAACACACACACATACATTGGGGAGATGTGGAAAAGATGTCTAGCTCACTGTATGCTTATGAATAGAGTTGGGGCTTGACATTCCAGTTTTAAGCTAGGGAACGTAGAAGAGTCTCCTTCAATCTATTGTCACTTCATGTTCTGGGCTAAATAGATTCAGTTCTTTCAGCCTATCTTTTCACATAGACCCACAGACATACAGACACACATGCATGCAATATTGCATCATGTGCATGCATGCATTACATGCAAACATTATTGCATCATCCTGGTCACTTACTGAGAGACAGAAATAACAACTAGCCTGGCACTGCTGTCAGGTGTGAAGTTACCAGCCATTTAGCTCGTTATAAACAAGCATTTCAAGCCAAACGAAGCAGAATTGGGGAAGACAGAACTGAAATGCAGAGCTGCTCCTGAAAATCACCACAGATTACCAGCCCGCTGAATCTGTGTCCCTGCCTGCAAGCAATCTGTTCTTGATCGACGGCTTGCCTGCTAAAAACCCATTCCCGACAAATGGCAATTCTGACTGGACTATAAGATGCAATTCAACTTGCTAATATGTAGACTCTAATGTTAAGGCAGGACCACATGTAATTTTGAAGTGTTATCTACAGTACAGCACCTACTGCTGTGGCAAAGGTAATGTCTTTAGCGTGTCTTTAAAGACCATGCCAGGTCACATCTTTATTTTCGGGTCCTTGATTGAATGGTTTCATAAAGATGTCCATAGTCCAGCGCAGGACAGCTTCACACAGTTGTTCTCAGACTGGAATTTCTAATAAGGAATCACAATCTCTTCACATACCCCAAAGCATAGCTTTATTAGCAGGCTGGTGGAATAAGAGCATTGACAGACACACATTCCAGTAAAGCTCAACGGTCTAGAATGGAGTTAGAACGCAGCAACCGGAGAGAGAGAGAGAGAGAGAGAGAGAGAGAGAGAGAGAGAGAGAGAGAGAGAGAGAGAGAGAGAGAGAGAGAGAGAGAGAGAGAGACACAGAGAGACCCACCCCTTGTGAGTTACTTAACACTGGGGGTTCTTTCCTTAACAAACCACCCCCACTCCAGCTATGTTTTGTTATATATTGCGCCTATAGGATATGAATAGAGTTCCCGTCCCAAGAAAGTCCCTGAAGTCAGAAAGTCTCTTTTAAATTTCAGTGATCTAAACTGTGGTGGATCTAAACACTGCCATTGTAAACATTTCTAAACCAGATTTTCCAAGATCTCATTTAACATTTAGTTCAACTGGATCAATATAGAGACAAAGAGCGGCGGTATTAAGATCCTCCGCTGTTTAGATCCTTACAATAGACGCGATAGGGCTTAGTTCAGTATTCTTATTCTGCGTGGTGTAAAAACTGCAGTCAGGTGGAACTGGTTACTGCAAATTCATTGCCCGACAGCCCACAGTTTTGAGCTGAATAGCAGAATTCCTCGTCTAGAAGATCAAGGGATTATGTCACAATGTAATGTCTTGCAGAAGAAGTGTTGAAACTTTTTGGATTGTTTTTGGCAATGTTTTTTTTTTAAATTGTGGTTCTATTTTTAAGGCCGTTTTGCAAAGCACTGTTTAATTTAAGAGAATTTTTTTTTTTTATAAAACGGTTCTTAAAATAGCATTGTTTAAAATGTTTTGCATAGGGCCTTGATAAATTCTGCAGCTGCAGGAGGGAGGAGACAAGAACATAACCTGTGACCCTGAGGGGGTTTTTAACCAGGCATTCTACTGACCAACCGGAAAGAGTCGTTTTGTGTTGCCAGGGAGAGATCAGGATCACGGAGGTCAGCAGATGGCAAACGTCACATTGCACAAGTTCACATGCAAGTGCTGCACGGGTACAGACACTTCAGCAGGGTCAAGAAAAAAACTATTGTCAAGTAACCAGTTTCCACCTGCCACGCTTTCAACTGAACTGACTTCCAGGACACACACACACACAACAATAGCGCCTTCCTTTGATGTTCTGCAACGCGTGCATGTTTATTTTAAGACAGTTTAGCAAGGCAACTTTAATTACAGTGAATGGAACTGTACGTTAGACAACATTTTTGTCCTAACTGCCAATTGCAAAAATAGTTAAAATGATGCTGAAACAAAATACACAGAAATTCAGTTTTTATGTAGATTTTTTATAACACACTATTTCCCCCCCCCCCCCAGTGCTGATAATTTATAATATTTAATATTACCATTAGAATTATTATTAATATCCCTATAGCATAAAATCACTCAACAAGAGGAATACACACATAGTAATACTAAAAGAAGCATTTTGAAATTAAGTCTTTCTCAATGGCATCAAGATTTTGGTCAAAGAATTGGATGTGTCTTTTACCCTAGTATAATAGCTTGGTAATATTTTTTAACAGTGTTGGTGATTCAATTCACCTTTGTCCTTTGTGTACATGATTGTTTTACTGTTGTGTATTTCTCACATGCACTAGTGGGAGGTGACAGGGTACTGGCTACACTGAGGTGTACCACATGTACTTAGAGGTAAGCCCTGAGCTATATTGAGACCACAGGGGGTCTGAATTTAAAAAAGTCACCAGAATGTGGCGACGGAAACAAAAAAAAAACAATACAAACTGAATCTAAACAACAATACACTGGTTAGGAGTACTCTGTTATTTCACCCATACCAAGAGACTCTTTAAGGCTATCCTCGATTCTAACAGTTCAATCAGAAATTTCGTCTCATAAAAATAATGTTTTGACTCAAAACAGGACTGGGGGCCAGTGATTTTCACCTGTAGCAGTCATTTTGAATTCTATATGTTTTATAAAGCAGTAATTCAATTAAACTAGGAAGGGAACAGATGGCTACTTTGTGTAGCTTATTTTGTTGCCTGGCGATAGCGACCAAACTAAATCACATCCAATCAAACCTCAATTATTTGTGGCATGTAGGGATCTAATTTTCAACACTGTTGTGATCCTGGCTGGGACGTTTTAAAGAAATAACCCATTTACTGTACACATGTACAATGCTCTCTCCTACTCTTGGTTTCGGCCATTTTGTTATAGCTACCCCATGTGGAAAATCTGTATTTTAAAAACTAATGCAAAACCTCAAATACATTACAATAAAGCACAAATGGATTGACACATTTAATAACATTTGAAAATATATATATATATATAATAAACCACCAAAAACCCTATATGTACTGACACAAAATAGACAAGCTAAAATATGGGTCTCCAAACAATAGACTTTGTGACAAATATCATCTGTTACTCTTCTTTGGCAGGACTACTGTATGGTTGGGAAGGCAAGCACAAGACAATAGAAATTAATAATGCGCTATATTGTAGACTAAGATATTTAGCTAATTGGGTTCTAGATATTTATTGCTGTATATGCTGCTTAAAGAGTTAAATATATACATTGGGAATAATGTTGCCTCAGTAAATGTGACCATTGTGTTTAACACAATATTTCACGTTTATGTTTACTTTACAGATGGCTGAAAATGTGTTATTGTTGTTATCTTCTAGCTAATGCTTGATGCCCAGCTACTAATTGAAAATATGTTTTTCATAAGATGTTGAGTTGATTAACATATTTTCTGTGTAGAGCTCCAGTTAACAATAAATAATGAATTACTTCACACTGTATTTATTATTTTGATTTAATACCTGTCTTGTTTTCGTACCCAACTCAGTGTTTTGAAACATACTCTCTCTCTCTCTCTCTCTCTCTCTCTCTCTCTCTCTCTCTCTCTCTCTTGTTAAGGCGGGAGTTTCCAGGAAGAGCGAGCAAAGCAGCCTCCTCACTCGCGGAGCGACACAGGAATGCATTGTATGGTGTGAGAGAGAAAGAGAGGAGAGCCACACAAACTAGTGCGTAAGTTTAAAAAAAAAAAACCCCGGGAGCGCCTCTCGCAGGAAAGACTGACGAGAGCACGGCGAGTGAGAATGGCATCAAGCGAACCCCGTCACCAAACCGTCGAGAAAGAGATTGCTTTTGTGGAAAACCACAAGTCTGCCGTGGAGGAATCAGAAAGGTTGTTACTCTGTGCTGCGTCTGAGATGAAGCACACACTCGCTCTCTCTCTCTCTCTCTCTCTCTCTCTCTCTCTCTCTCTCACACACACACACACATTAAATAGAAGGAAAGCCGCTTACAAAACCTGGACTGGATTCGAGACAAACTAATGAACAAATAACCTTTTCAACGAAGTAAAGAAAACGGAATCACGGTTTCCTAGGTTAAAGCGATCGGGTGTTTAGTGTGACAAAAAGCTAGCACGTTTTGAAACGGGTTTGGTTCGGTAACAGCCGTGTGCATTCCTGGTTTTGTGGCGTTAAATTCAGTCCCCCCGGGAGGTTCCGCTAATGTACTCTGACCTCCAAACACAGATACAGCTGCTAATGTACGCTGAATATGCGCTGGAAGTAGCTTGCACGTCCATTCAAATTCAGAGTACAAGACAGCGCACACACACAAAAACAGCTTACACTGAAGCATTTTTATTGGGTTACAGAGACACGTTATTGCTTACTTTGACACTAAATTATTCAAGTTTAATCCATGGATGTATTAAAGTTACACAGTGCAATTTATGTTTATGTATTTTTTTAATATAAAATGTACTACCATATATTTTGTAGATACGGTTTTGTAATACAGCTGATATTTTCTTAAAACTATAAGATTTACAGTGCTGTGGTCCACCAGCTCTTAGTTAGACTTTGAGCCTGTCCCTGGTTTCCAAAATGTTCAGAAACGCTGGTCCAGAACAGCACCATGCACACAAAATGTAATTAATCAAAAGAGATGTCGCTGGTAGGTGCCTTAATCCTTGTAGTCTCTTCATCATCCATAACTAAAAAACACCCAAACAGGAGACATAGTATAAATCAATACTAAAAGAAACTAATTGCATTCTACTATGTATGTATGTATGCTACATGTATTGCTACGGGCCCCTATATCTAATAATACAGTTCTGTATTGCCTGATAGGGGCGATCCCCACAATGCAGCACGATGAAGAAGTCTTGCAAGTTGAAAAGCATCAGTACTTGCTGTAGCTCACAGTTCATTGCTTGTCCGTTATGCAGAATTGAGCTGTTTAAGAACAGCCTGTTGGATTTCTGACCTTTGGAAGTTTTCAACCCTGAATTTCGAGATGCAGCCAACACAATAGGTACAAGGGCTGACTGCCTTACCTCACAGCAGTGCGGCTCAGAATAACCAGCCTCTTTCTTTAGACCGTCGTTCCTGACAGCCGCCCTTGCTGGTTCTCTTAAAATCCATAACAAAATAATCTCCTATGCCAACCAAGTGGTTCTGTCCCTTGTAAAAGTTCACAGTGGTTAATTTGCTATGTTTAACATGCTTTATAATAATTAACCATGGATTGAAGTAGGCTTTGCCAATATTAACTGTGATAAACCGTGTGTGGCTGTGCTTTGTCATTGTGCTTTTATGTTTGATAGACTGCAGTAAACTAGTATACGTGGTACTAAGAGGAGAAAGGGCTCTTATTAAGGGGATGTATAAATAGTGGTAGCGTTTTCCTATTGTTACACAGCTGTGGTGATAATCCATTGCAGTACTGTATGACTCCAGTGTCGGTGTGCTACTTATTCATACCAACAATGTGCAAGGTATTTTTCAAAGTACAGTAGAGAGTCAATTATCCGATCTGTACTGTCTAATCAACCGGACACTCCTGTAGTCACGTGATGAATTACATGGGGTGTGTTACGCACACAGCTTCTGCTGCATTGTGTGCTTTTAAATTGTTCCAGTTCAGCAGTCTCCTCGTTCCTGATTGTTCTTCTATTTCATCAGTAAGGGTTGGAGATCCTGTCTGTTATTGAGCAGCTAGGAACTTTTATTTTATTCATTTCAATTGCATGTTATTACAATGCCTTAACAGCAAGTATCAAAGTGTAGAAACATTTTACTGAATTTTTGAAGTTGAGTGATTCCTAAAAGTTCTGTAATGTGCCAAAGTTGTGCTGAATTGTATTCTTTGATGGTTTTCAGTTTGGTATATGGTGCATTTAATGACAGTATTTCATTACCTTAACTGTAGGTGTTAAAGTTTGCCTGAATTGCACTAACTAAATGATTTGTAAAACTTTGTAATTTTATATGCTTAATGTGATAGAAGAGGTTACTAGCTGTATATCTTCATCAGTCAGTTGGTTCTTAACTTTATTCTATACATTATTAAAGTTACAGTAATTGTTATTAATACCTGTCCGATTATCAATACAAATCGATACAAGCAAACTCCAATTCGTTTGGATAATTGACTTTGTACTGTACTACAGACAGATAGACAGGTTTTTTCATATAGCCTCAGATTCTCATGCTGACTAAGAGTTTTGGATAAATCATACTCTCTCTCTCTCTCTCTTTCCCTCTCTATATATGAAACTCTATAGTACATGTTTTGGGTTTCCATACCTGTTCTGCTTGGCTGGGATATGTCTATTTATGTACTACCCTGTTTAACAGCATGACCAATGCTGGCACAATCAGAGAGAATCAGTGGATCATTTATACCCCAGTATTCATATCATGCCTCCGATTCAAAGTCTATGTATGCATGTACAGCAGACTCAGTTAAAGGGCTTAAAGGAATTGCATGCAAAGTGGGGCGGTAGCATGTGACTGTGCGGTGAGACCTCTGTTAACATTTCGCCTGTAAACTGCTGCCCCAGCCGCAGCGTACTCTTGAGTTTTTCGCCGAGGATGCAAGGTAGAAAAATGTCACTTCAATGAATCCGGCGCCACTGCGTTGCAACTGGAAATCACAGGCTATCAGCGCGGGGCTGTGCAAATGCGAGTTGGCATTGCTCGCTCAAGCACTGTTGCAGGCCAGCCTGCCGCTGCAGTAGCATTCCAAACTCAGGACCTCTCTCTCCACTCGAAAATAATATCACTAGACACTCATGTGGAAAACGAATGCCTATACTGTTAGAAAAAGCAGCTATGTGGCTTCTATACAGGCATGGGTATTTTAAATAAAACACACAGAGCACTGGAAAATTGCGTTGTCACACTTTGTTTATTTTTTTTAGCCAGCTTAGGTGACCCATATAGGCGCCCTGTAATGACCACTGAATGAGTGAAACACAGGCCCGGTAACACTGGTGTTTACTGAGACAGTGATTCATTGGGACTGATCAAGCGGCAGACCCTTTACTCTTCAGAAAACGACATAAAAGAGCCCCCCCCGCCCCCCGCTCCCCGGCCCACCAGCTGTTTGCGGTTACATAATAGCCGGGAGATGTCAGCCCTCCCGACCAGTTTTGTGAGGCTGTCACAGATTGTAATTGTGTCGAAGATTAAGACCCTGGTGATACCTGCCCTGCTGATGGGAAGAAAACTGAAACAGCCAGTAGGAGGCTTCATCTACTGTTTATACTTCACTTGTGGCATCGCGCTTATAAAAATTTAAATTAGAAAATACAAACCAGTCTTGTATGTAGATAGTTTTTCTGATTGTAGTCTTTGACTACAGATACCTACCGCCAATCTCCAATCAGCCTAAGGAATACAAAATCAGCTACCGTCCTGGTATTGTAAAACTGCAGTATAAAAATATCCACCATCCACACAGTTTCACCTGAACACCGCTATAAAATTACAACCTTATTATACTCTGCTCCTTTTATGATAGATAGAAAAAAGACACATTGGTCGCTGTTTATCAAAAGCGTTCAAAGGTAGGATGATGGAATACAAATGAATCTTTTCAGAAGCAGCACTGCTGTTAGTAAGTCTATTAAATAACGATTTAAGCACAAAATGATTGCAGAACTTGGCTCTGGGAGAAGCATGCTTCCCCCCTTATAAACAGGTGCAGTTCACGTCAGTGCCAGAATGTTTATGTGAATGAACATGGCTCAGGGCTCGCAGTTCTCAAACAGAACAGAGTCTCTCAGCTCCAGAAGTCTGTGGAATTTTGCCGAATATTCCAAGCGAAGGAAATCCCTGCTTCTGGTTGTTGGCTTCAGTGCAAGACTTTTTTTTTTTTTTTTTTTCTGGCGAGGGATCCTTCGGGACAGGCATTGCACATGGTGCACTGTTTTGGTTCTGATAATGAGGTGAGCCACACCTCTTGGGGTGCACCTTTGTAGATGACAGATTATTCTTCATCCAGTTGATGGAATGGTGTGTTTGTATACTGTAGGTGGGCAGGGAGTCTGGTGCTCTAGAACCCTATTGATTTTTTTTTTTTTTTTTTTTTTTTTAGATCCATTTCAATTTGTGTGACTGATTATTCTGATTTTGCTCTCCAGAAGTCAGGCGCTGACAATCAGGTGAGGTTCATTGATGTTGATTGGGCTAATTTAGCATTCTTAGGGAAGCAAGTGAAGTGAAGGAACAGCCTGCTGCTTTTCTTAAGACCAACATTCGGTTTAATTGTTGGAAAACTATTTCAAGCAGCATGTGATCATTCCTGCTAAAAAGGGAGGACAGGCTTATTGCACTGAGTGGTGCTGCACTTATAATTGCACTAAACTATGCTGAAGTTATCACAATTTTGTTCGTATGGATCCAGATATTTTTGAGGAGCTGCTGAGGCTTGCAGGACCATGAATGACCCGAAATGACCCGACGATGCGCCAGCATACTTATCAATACAACCACTCATTGCAGCAGCACTCCAAACCAGGTCAGCTTCTGTAGAAGTCATCATCATCCGTGACTCATGCTCACAGGGTCTTTTCTGATTGGCTAAAGGCAAAATGTTTCTTGCAAATGTTTCTCAAAGTAGAACCCTGATTTACTCCAGGAAAATACTTTTCCTCGTTTCTGGAAACACAGAAACATCAAGCCTACCTTTTGTCTGGAAGCATGTTTCTGAAAGATGTATGCTGGGGTTTAGGCTCTGTGGAGAACAGCGATCCACACAAACCCAAGCAGCTGTTCCATCACTTTTTCCACTCGGAATGATAAGTGAACCTGATCAACACCAATGTCCCTCCCCTGATTTTCAGCCCCTGGTTTCTGTGAGGAGCTCAATCCGAGTAATCGAACAATCGCTTTGCGCAGATTTACTATTAACAGTCATAGATTATCATTGGAAATAACACCGAATGGAAACACACATTTTTGTTACACCATGTTTTATATATTATTCCATTATGTGTAGGTAATCACTTGATGAATCCATAGGCCAAAACATGTCCAAGTTACTGCTGTGTTTTAGTGTCACACAAAATGGTGGATATAGAAAAGGGGATTGTTTTAAAAATCCTTTTTGGCTGCAGTTATAATATTAGTAGCTACCTAAATTAAACACTGCAGGACAGAAATGTGGTATCAAATATATCTAGATGGTTAATTCTAAGACAATCTACACATTGCCAATTCATCGGGAGGGAAATTCTCCAGACACATAGAATCTACACATAATAAACTTAATCATAACCTTCAGTCACAATTGTACCCCAAACCTAAAAACCTGCAAAATGTGCTATTCAGCCCGCATTGGGGAAGACTGACATAGCATGCTCGATACAGCAAAGTGTGAATGATACTGGAGCATACAGTACCATGCAAATCAACCACCTTCTCCTTTTTTTCTGGGTATACAGACATTTCAAATACAACTCTAAAAGCAGAGATTAAAAAGGGTTTGGTATTCGTTTTTGTGCTTTCCTTCTGATTGGGGGGGGGTCTGAATGCATTTTGCTCCACTCCCCTCCAGACTCCAGGCCGTGTTTTCAAGCTCTCTTCTCACAAAACAAGCTAGTCAGAGAGCTATTGCCTTACAGCAAATCTGTGTTTCTGCATAACTGGGCTTGTGTCTTTCCTTGCTTGCTGGCCCCTTTCTCCTCCTCCCTCTCTGGACAGTCTCACCAACACCATATACAGTCATTTTCCCCACTCCTTTGGCTGGGAAACCTAGTTTTCTCTGAGTAAAATGCTAGGGCGTGCTAGGCCTGGTGCTAGGATATATTCTTTACTAGGCAGTCGTTTCTCTCCCACACTGAAATGGAGCTGCTGTTGAAGAAGCACGCTGATTAAGCTGCCCTTGTAAAAGTTTACTGCGGCGAAAGCACAGCGAAGCGTGGTAACATCGTGGCAAATCCCTGGGAACAATAGCATAGCATAAATACATAGTGAAAAACTTTACTGTGCAAAAACACTGAAACTTATTAAGGCCTGCCTTGATATATTAGAGTGAATAAAGTTTTTGGAAGTCATTTATTAATAATTGAATTAGCTAGAACCCCTTTAAATAGGCTGCCACTGTTCATGTGGGGCCCTATTACTGGCAACACAGGAAGTGAGTACTTCCAGCAGACATTGGTGCTGTGGCAGGATAAACAGAGGCTGGAAAATGAAAACACCACTGAGGTGAATTACACTAATGACCACTGGGGGCTATATTGAGACCACAGCACTCACTCCACTAGTGAAAATCTAGAAATGTCCATTTGAATTCTAGAATTACAGTAGAATGTGCTGTATAATTCTAGAATTCAATAATGTTGTGCTGGATAGAGAACACTTTTCTGACTTTAACAGTAACCTTTTGATATATGCTTTATGTATTTGTTATGTATATATTTTTATACCTAATCTTTTATATACATCTTTTATATATACCGTGTATATGTGTGTGTCGTCAATCTGATCTAATTTTCACTTTTTAAGATTAACTGTGTCAAGAATACACCAAGGACGAAGATGAAGCAGAATAAAAGAGCAGAGAATATATTAGTTGCACAGCGTGATCGAAACCGGAGTTACACAGAGAGGAAAAAAAAAAACAGCTCTGACATTCATGACACACAGAGCTAGCTCTACTGTTAACCAGCCAGAGGGAGAGAAGGGAAACTCGACATGGAGCGCTGTGTGCCAATCAAAGGACCGGATCTGTGTTCAGAGCTTAGGAAGAGGAAGACTACCAGGATACACCAATCTGTAAGTTTCTGTGCAATGCATTCATTATATTCTTCTGTACAGAGATATCTGATCATGTAATTGGTTTAATTAAGTATTTATTTTATTAAAAACCAATTACGCGCTTCTTTCTAGTAAAAAAAAAAAAAAACAGAATACACCTCAGATAACATGTATATTAACTACACTGCAGTTACACTGTGCATTGTTCCATTTATTAATACTTATTATAAAAATCAACCAATCACAGTGAAGTATTTGCCAAAATTCCAGTACATGTTATCTTGTGTAGAGATGTCACCCTGTGCGTAGAACAACACACCTGATTCCAGTGTTCAAAAATCAAAACAAAACAAGAAAGCACACATACCTTTTATCATTCTATTAACTTCACCCTGTTTACTTTGTGATGAAGCTGACACTAGTTTCTCCAGCTGCACTCTTGTTTTTAATAAATACAATGTAGTCTCACCCGACACAGCACCTGGAGGCCTAAACACATTATTTACTAGTTGATTGAGGACTGGACCATTTCACGACCGGGGGGAGGAGGCAGTGTACATTTCTTAATACTGTTACAAGTATTTGAGCTGGACTGTGGCAGAGTAAATGTAAATGGTATATTTGTGTGTAAATACAGGGCTGGTGTTTGAGAGGAGCGCTGGTGAGTTGCTTCCAAGCCTCTGAGTCTCATTACTGACGCTATCCTGTTACACAGACCAGGAACATTTCAGGCTCAGAAATCCTGTATTTTCCGGAGCTGGTTTACAGTAGCTTTAGCTCATCCCATTACACTTGAGCAGAATTGAGCTTGCATGTGTGATACTGCAGATAACATTTTCGTATAAACAATAAAATAACAATTATTTTTCCTGTCTCTACTGATCTAGCACATATTCAGCTTTAGCATTAAACAGCATGCAAGTGGTTAGCTTGAAAACATTCTTGGGAACGGAGGCAAACTTTCTACCAGCGCCTAAATGTAGCCTCTGGTATTGTTTTTATTGAAATCCCCATGAAGACATTGAAAAAGACTGATTGAATGTATGAGGTTCCTTATAGGATCCCTAAACGATAACAGGAGTCCTCGCTGGGGGTTGGTTTGGAGGTTGTTAGATGCCGTCATTACTGGTTGCAACACAGAGATGCAAGAGCCGATAATAGGAGGGGAAGAGAGCAAGGCGAGCCCCTGCCTGTGCCTGTCTGTCCCAGCCGTGATCCATCACTCACAGCCTTTTGTTTGCCCAGCAGGGGGTTAACCGCACCTTGGCAAGAATATTCAAAAGCTCACTGACTGACTGCTACTCTGGGAAGCCCTCAAGACCTGTCATGCTCCATGCAGTCCTTGAAGGGACAAAAATCTAAATGCAGCACACTGTCGTATTGGGCCCATTCATTTGTCTGTTTTAAAGAATGTTTTTTTACGGCTCAAATAAACGTAAAAACCCTCTCTGTAACCAGTTGGGGAGTCCTTTTACCTAAAACATAACAAATCGATTTCAGCAATAGCCTTCAATATATACTGAAAAGAATGATGCATTTGTACGCAAGCCCTTTGAAAACCAGGGGGCTGTAGACAGTGTGACAAGTGCCTCCGAAGTTAGTCATGTGTTCCTTTTTATTGGAGAGTGTTTGTATTGCTAATATTCAGAAGCGAGAGTGTATTGCGAATCTCCAGTTAAAGTAGATAAGACAATAAGCATTGCAATGTTAGGGGGGCTGGTTAAACTATGTAAGAAAGTCAGTTGTAAAGCCTTGGTCAGCACCCTTTAAAGTCTTCCTTCCCAAGACAGCTGCAGTGAATTTCGTGTCCATCAATGGAACAGCAAATGAAACGGGGTTTAGATCTCAACCAGGACAAGTTATACTGATTCTCAGCTCTTTTAAGCAGTGCAAAGCAATGTAGCTGGACTAACATTAATCGCACGTCTTCTTACTGAAGGGAACCATTCACAGATCACAGCAACCCAGTAATCATGCAGTAGTAAAAACGTAAAGCATTTTAAACGACTCAAGGGTCTGTTTCCTGTAAAACCAGTAGAACAGTCCATTTTTTACATTCTGTTTCCTGGAACATAACAGACTTGAATACGACCTGCATGGCAGACTTCGAAGGCTATCAGCTTTTGTCCCTACAGATAAAACTGTCCTGGGGAACGTAAACAAACATGTCAGTCAACAAGGCTTGCACAGCAGGCTGAGCCATTGAAGAATGTTCCCTTACAAAAGGTTACCATGGTAGATATGCACAGCAGTATTTCCAATTGCTATACAATGCAGTCACCATAGGTTGCAATGTATTTACCGTTACACTGTGCTATGCTTTTACTATGGGACACTTCTCTAAAGCAGACTCCAATACATTATTATACAGGATTTAAGGACATTTGGATGATAGTCACTGGTGTGGCTCATGTTTTCAAACACAGCATGGGCACTGTTTAAATTTCCAGTTGCCCCATTGACATCAAAGCGTGAATCTAACATGTGACCGGGGTGTGTGCAAGTTTCTCTGAAAATGATTGACAGGTTCGCTAGCTCAGCTGACCATAACCTATAAACTCCAGAAGCCTCAGGCCAATTTAAATATCATTTCATTTTATTTGTCCCTAGGGTGGAAAATACTAAGCAGTGAATGCTGTCTTAAACGCTGCAGTAAATACCGTAGTGTCTATTCGATTATACTTCATACAATTTACCATATTTTATTGTTTTATTTATAAGGGCTGTAAAACGTTTTAAGAAGTGTGCACTTCAAACCAGTTGTAATACTGGTACCACACAGTTCACTTGCCCGGAGACAAATTCTACCTACAATTTACTGAATTAGTTACTGCAGGACAAAGACTTTTATAAGGGCTTTAATGTATTATATGCAAAGAATATACATGCTGGGTTAAAAATGGGTCAATTCTAAAATGATTCAGGGTCTTCCAGGAGCACCTCTATACAAACCTGACACTGAGCTTACCCCAAACCTTTAACTTAATACCAGCTGTAATGTCTCGATCAGGCTGCCAGATTGCTGTTCAGACCCCCAGCGGGACCGTTAATATATTATTCTCTGTAGAACAGATGCTATTCACAGTGTACCCAGAGCATTTACTACCTTCCCAATATATATTCACAAGCCAAAATCGCATGGGAAACCACTTAGTATGGATATGCTATGCATGTACCACAGTTTGCAACGGTTTGTGTTCCAAAATGCTTTTTCATACATCTCTGGCCTTTACAATGCTTGTGCTTTACCATGCTTTCACTGTGCTTTATTACACTTTGCTATGCTATTACTGTGGAAAACTTTTTTTTAGGGGTTGTGCAAATTAATTTTTTTAAAGGAACACGCCCTCCAACTGAAACTTCAAACTTATAAGTCAACCCGCAACCTAATCTCTTTTCTCTGGAACGTGTGGTGTCTCCTGACGTGGTGTCTTGCCTGTCTGTTGTGCAGACTATGAAGAGCAGTCATGGATTGTGAGAGAGAGAGAGAGCTGGTGCCCTGATATGGTTAACGCTTTGTCTACAGGGCAGGTACAAGCACACACATGCACACACAGTTACTCAAGTAGGGGAGATTCAGAGCCTTGTAAATGTTTTTCACTGACTTCCTCTGCTTGAGATTTATATCAACCGGTTTTGCAGCTTGTAACAGCCAACTGTACCTTGCCAAGAAGGAAATATCTGCGCGTATGGCAAGTGGAAATTGCAAATACTGCTTAATAATTAATACAAGGTGGCTAGTCCCTTATGCAAGTTTAGTAAAAGCATAGCAATAAAGCAATGTTAGTAAAAGCATAGGTAAGCATTGTAAAGCCTAGAGAGGTAAGGTAAAGCATGTTAAAAAACAAAACAAAAAACATGGTACTCCAAACCTTGGTAAATGCATAGTATAATGCATAGTATTACTGTGCAGATTTACTGTGGTAGACTTTTATAAGGGATAGATCTTCTTGTGTGTCAAGTTGCGAATTGTTTCTATTTTGTCATATATACAGGATTGTATGCCCACACTCCCACACTCATGTTCAGTCGATTTCTTTTATATAGAACCATTTCAACACAAATACCCACCCATTACAAATTATAATATGATAAAACCCATAAATAAATGAGAAAAATAACAATTTAAAGACTATCTATCTATCTATCTATCTATCTATATATATATATATATATATATATATATATATATATATATATATATATATATATATATACACACACACACACACACACACACACACACACACATATACAGGTTTATAGTCTGTATCTTTTGGGATTAAGACAAGATCCTCACCATGTCATCTCTTATAAGATTGTTCCATGTGCAATATCAGGGATTCCTGCAGTCTTAGATAATCAAGCATCGGCCCACTGTCTTGCCTATTGTGACCAAAACTGACTTATTTATTACAGATCAGCAGGGGTGTAATTTGTAAAACAAACGAATCAGTCATGTGAAGGACAAAAGTGTGTGCTACATACCCCCAGGTGTTTTGTTTTTTTTGTCTGGCCAAGTCTCTTATTATTAAGCCCGTTGCAGTCTTTATTTTTTCTATGTGGGTGGTGTGCAGAGAGGGTGTCATTGATGAAATTTGTTATCGTGGGATATGATTCAGAACAGATTTGTGGTTTGCCATCTTTAGTTTTGTGGTTTTAAATTAAAACCATTCTTCGCCTGCTTTGTTGTATTTTAGTTTCTTTACAGCACTTCAGAATCTGAAGAGATATAAATTGCATGTTGAAACTTTCAGTATGCTGAGTATCTGAACTATGTTACACGAAAGTAGACTAGTAAGTGAAAAGGCAAATCCGTTCCCAATGTTAGACGTTCTACCTAGGAACCATGCTATTGCTATCTCTTGTTCTTCTTCTTTCTTTGCAGTGCCACTACATTGCTATTGATCGTTTGAGAAGGGTTAGGGAAAACCTACACTAAAATGCATGGCAGGTTTTGAAACATGGGATCATATTTTTACTCCAGTCTTTAATTAACTCCTATTTCTTTTTAAGTAAAAAAAAAAAAAAATCTTTTTTGGCTTTACGTTTGTATAAACCATCAAAGTGTTTGAAGGTATCTTAAGCACTTTTAAGTGGTTTGTGTCTCAGTTTTATGCATTACTGTAGGATTTTCATCTTTCAACAAAGCTCTCTTTGGCCGAGGCTCTGATTTGATACCTGGCGCAATGAGCCACAGCTGTACTTAAGAGATAACCTATCAGTGGTTATCCTACAATTCCCTCTATATGTAATTGGCTGATACAATGATTCTCTGGCACTGTAACATTCCCTGAGCAATCCAGCTGTGGCATGTCCCACTGGGGTTTATGTTGATCCAATTAACTCTAGTGAAGTATCACATTGGTATTCTTTATAACTTTATTCTATCCATGAAAACAGGCATTTGTGATAAAGCATATAGTGCTTTTTTTTTATACGAAAAAGTGGTATGAACAGTTCTTGAGCCAAATTCCATTTCCTTCTAGGCATGGTCATAATTTAATATAATAATTCAATTTGTGTTAAAAAGTATGAGCGTCGCTAAAACCATATTAGATCAGATTGCAGCAGCTTGTGCTTTAAGGCTGTGTCTTTTAAGCAGCATTGTCACAGATTAATCATTGCATTGCATTTGAAGATTGTATCAGTTATGGATGATTTCATTTTCTTTTATTTGTTTTTAGTCATTTTTAAGTATAAACTCTGTTATGAAATATTGGTACTTATTTTCAAAGATGTAATTGAAAAAGAGCTCCAGCTGAAACGTTTGTCAAAGTTTATTTTAGTAGTTTAGTAGTCTCGTTAGAGCTCATCTGGAATTCTTTGCCAGTTTTGCTCACTTCACAACACAAAAGATATTATTGCACTCGAGAAGGTACAGAGAAGAGCAGTAGGCTGATCCAGGGACTAAATATCGTGAGCTATGAGGACAGGTTAAAATAATCTCTTCAGCCTAGAAAATAGACTGGAAACAGGGGATTTAATTGAAGCTCATACAATCCTAAATGTCACAGCTTTGAATTTAGCACAGAGAATACGACAGGAGGGCATCAAAAAGAAGCAGTAGTTCAGAACACGGTAGCAAGCAGGAAGCACTTTCTTATACAGAGAATTACAAACGCATAGAATTGCTTACCAGGTGATGAAGTACAATCTAGAACACTGGGAACATTCACGTTAGATTCTGTTCTATTAAATTAGACCCCTTAGAGGAGCAAATGGAGTGCTTAGAAGGGATGAGCCTTGATTGGTCGAACTGCCTCTTCTAGCTCCCAGACTTTTTCAGTGTTCTTATATACTGTACATACAGTAATAACAAAAATGATTATGCTTTGTATTGATTGGAAACAGTTACCGACGATCACAGAGAAGTTAATAAGATAACTACCTGTAATAATGATAAGGTATATGGCTAGGATTCAGGTTAGGGTTAGGGTAATTAACATCATGATTACTCCTGACAACGTAAAGTTACAGTGAAATAATATCACTGTTTTTCTTTTAATTAAATATAATTGTATTTGTTATCTAATAGACTTATTTACGAAGGGGAATAAAACACTAATATCCACTTTTGATATCTGGACTCCAAAGCTGCTTGAAACCAGAATACTTGGCATTCAGGATAACTCCAAAAAGGTCTATTTTAATGCTCTAAACAGGGACAAATCTAAACACGCTGCATCATCATAATTCAGCTTGGTGATTTTATAGACCAACCTATTACCTGACTACATCCAATCAAAATACAGTGGAATGAGGTTTGCAAAAATAATAAAAGCAGGTTTATGCATTAAGATTTTTTTTAAAAAAGAAAATAAATAATTTCAAATGAAGTGAAATATTTTTCAATATTGCTTTTTAAAGTGACGTTTTCACCGTTGGTCTTTGTACCCTGTCTTGCAGCCACCCCACTGTGAGTGCCTCTCGCTCTCCAGCTCTTTCTGGACCTGTCCCAAGTCCTGTGTGAATGCGTGTGTGTGTGCCAACATGTGTACAGTATGTACAGTGTGTGTGACCCCACACTGGGGATCCCGTTCCACAATCCTTAGAAAATAAATTCCACTCCACATTGTGAAGCTGCCTGCTTCAGCATGACTCTCCTCCCAGAGCTGCTTCAAAAGGGGAAACTGTTCCAAAATAATAGTCTGTCATCAATGGAAACATCATCACTGGCCTGCTTAAGCTATAGTGGTTCTTTCGTTTTACTACACACATTTTGCAACCAATGCACCCTAGTGAAGTCAAATTGCTGTTGCTTCCTAGTACCTCATGACTTCCTGTGCAGCAGGTCAGATGCTTTCCAACAGCCTGGCTGCAATTAGAGCACAGGAAGTGGTTTGCTAATAAGAAGCTGAACTTTAAACTTATAAACAGTTGTTTTCTAATAAAAATAATATATTCCGCCCCTGAGGGGAGGGGCCAGTGATAATGTTGCTTAGGCTAATTAGGTAAGAAAATGTTTTTTTTTTTTTTTTTTTTTTTTTACCGACTTCTTTAAATTAACTGTAGCTAACAAAATAGTTCATTGCATTTTCTCTGCCAAGCAATTCTCTTTATAGGTCTCAAATGTGCAGTTTTGAAAGAAATGTGTGGTTCTACTCTCAGTACTTTTAGACTGTCTTGCACTTCCTGGGTCAATTCACCTGGAGAATGAAATTGACCCCACCCCTTCACTGGCTTCTGTCCTGTCAATAACCAGCCAGCTGCTTCCCCTATTGATTGACATGCTTTCAGCCAGTCAAATGCTTTGACCCAGAAGACACTGCTGTAGAGAAGTTTATTAAAAAGAGCTAGTCCCAGACAGCATGCTTTCAAATGAAAATATGTGTTTATTAAACTAGCTTATGGAAGTGCTGCATAACAGGGAAGACTTGTGGCATTATTTTGATAGCTACAATTACTTGAAATGCAGTCTTAAAATGTGACACTTTACAACAAGCGTGGCTGGATTAACAGGCAATGTTGTGAATGCAATGCTACAGCCTGAATTACAGAATGGTCAGATTGATATAAACCATATTATTACAACCATTATTCATAGGTCTTTCCCAGGATCATGTAAAATAAGAACTTGAGTTATTATTTTTTAAATAATTGTGATCAATAGGTTTGGAGTCTATGAGTCCTAATATTTGGTTTTCTTTTTGCCAAAACGCTGTTTCCCGGATTGCTTTTGAATGAGCAGGCGCTGGGAATTGAAATGTGAATTCAATGCATATGAATTAAATGATCGTTCATGATTCATTCCACATACATACCATACTAACTGCTATTTAACCCTAACACTAGCCCTTATTCATCATGAATATGCACTCATTTTAAAACGTGACTGGTTTGTTTGCCATTAATGATCTAAGCTAGAGGCTAATTTCACCAGCGTAACCTGAATCCTTGACATGGCACTGTGCATCTATAGTAATTATGAGAAGCCTTCAGAATTATTTTAACAAATTGCATGACTTTTTTTTTTTTTTAATACAGTTAAATAAGCAATTGTATGTACACTAGATTAGTCTCTTAAGAATATCCAAAATGATTGCGATTTCTTTACAATACTGCCTAGGCCCTGTAATATATGCAGAGTATTCTTGCTTTCAAAAGCAAAGGAGAGGGTTGCTGCTGGCACTGGTATGTAATTTTAATAGTGTCCTACTGTATTTAATTTTAATAGTGTCCTATTAATATGCAGATCCTGACTGCTGGTAATATTTTCCTTTTTGTTTTGTAGTTTTAGCTAAGCACATGCAATAGAAACAAGTCTAGACTTTATCTTCTGTCTCTGTGCTCTGGACAGAACCTTGCATTGAATTCTAGTTTAAGCGGGCTATAGAGCTAAACGCTCTGCCTGGCCATAGCTCTTTCATCAGGTTCTTGGGAGAACCAGGTGGCCGTTATTGAGCCAATAATAGAGGGGAGGTTTATCATGGTAACGCCTAGGAAAGCACAGTACAGCACAGCACAGAGAGGTTAAGCTCAGCTCTGTGCTGCTCAATGGAACTATGAATTGAGTATTATTTCAAACAATCTGAAGCACGCAAATCAAAACCTGCACGTGCCATCTGACCACTCTCTTTGCTCAAGGGTCACACAAAGGTAACTCTGCCAGGGAAATGCTCATTCAAATACAGACCACCCCCTTAAAAAACTCACTCACACACAATCACTCCCTCACTCTCTCTCTCTCTCTCTCTCTCTCTCTCTCACACACACACACACACTCCCCGGTCATGTCTGGGAAACCTGATATTCCAAACATCTCATTGTTTCTTTTTGCTGAAGTGATCTTTGACTCAAGTGCTGTTCTTCACTGATTTTTGACACATATATTGAAAAAGGAAATGATTTATTTCAATACATTCTAAATATTTTAGACAGGGGATATAGGGATCGTTACTGTTATGCTCATGAAATTGTTTTAGACTGTACTTTCGAAACCGTTAAGGTAAGCATCCTAGATATAAAACTTTATTCAGAAAAACAGGCTTTGAAGTAAAAAAATAAAATAAAATAGTAATGAGTTACATTTTTGTGAATAGGCCTCTTCCCCTGATTATATAAAATCTATAGTTTAATACATGGGTTTAAGAACCATTGGAAATTTACTTAACTCCTGTATGTAATTTACTCATACATGTCAATGGACACTATTACTAAATGAAATGAAAACAAGTGTTTAATTTACTTTAAATGCCTCACAAGTTAATGCACTGTGAATACGACAGAGTCTACAAAAAAAAAATGAAAGAACAAGCCAGCATTTTAGACTTTTAATGCATTTACTGAGTCATTAGGTTCAAGTTTACAGACCTTGGGAGTAGATTACATAATGCTTTAATAAAAGACCCTGTAAGGGTTAATGCGCTGGCCTGTCACCCCTGGGTTAGGGCACAATAGTTTGGTGGACATCAGTGGACTGAAGTTAACATCACAAAAAACATCATACAGTTTGGGGGTGCAGTGCCTCAATTGGGGATCCCTGCTCGAGAGCCTGAGGAGTATATCAGTGATGAGGTGTTTTCTTGTGGGTAGTTCCAAAGTACAGTCCCGCTGCTATTAAAAACAAAGGGCTCTTCGGAAGAGTTGGACTTTCTCAATGAAATACCCCCTGTACTGTGATGTCACTGGCCTCCATTCACAAAAAGGAATGTTTGTGGGAAGCATTCTCTTAGGTAAGACAGTGGTTTGGAAACTGAGAATGAACTTCGCACCCTTTCTAAAGCTGTTGAGAAAGGTCTGAGTTACTACCAACTTATAGTGCTGGCGCTCTTTTATTTTGTGAACAGATTCTCTTGTGAGTGTCTCGTTTATTTCTGAATTACGCTGCTGCTGTCACTAATCCAGACCCATCGATAGCTGGGATTACTGTTTGATCAATAGGTCACCAAACAACATCTTTATGGGTTACCTTCAAGTGACACCAACAGAGAAATGGTCAAACATTCATTGGAACTCGGCCACAGGGAGGAACCAGCAAAATGGGACTTAACCCGTTCATGCATGGAACAGTAAAAATAACTTTAAAAAGTAGCTTTGGACACATAATAAATATATTTTTCATTGATTTCTTCTCAATTTTTTTCCATTGCTTCATATGGGCGGTGAAAAATGGCATCCTCATATGAGGCTATTGTGCATTTTTGTCTTCCATCTGTCCCCATTAAACTTGTAACAAATCTATACTCTAGTGAACTGGTTAACATTATATTACACAGTTCTTCCAATTCTAATCAATTATTTCGTTTTTTTTTTAATTTTACTGTTTTATTTGACCCTTTTTAAAGTCTAAATCAAACAGGCAAATTATTTACATCATTTTGTATCCAAGGGATTGGTGGTTTACAGCAAGGTTTTTTTTTTTATTAGAAAGATTTTTTAACAGAGGATTGATAAAAAGGTGGCCAAAATATTGAAAGTGGGGAAACTCATCTCGCCTGCCGGCACTGAGCCAGATTGTTGCCCTAGTCCTTCACCTTTCATGAGCACTAAATGAAAAAAAAAAAAAAAATATATATATATATATATATATATATATATATATATATATATATATATATATATATATATATATATAAATATATATATATATATATATATATATATATATATATATATATATATATATATATATATATATATATATTTTTATTTATTTTAAAATAAAGAAATGCAAAAACGAAACTTCGGTGTCTTCTTTGTCAAATCGTTTGTCATTAGATTTGTTTCACTTGGGATTTCTAAATGCAGCACCTTCAAATGCATTTAAAATAAATAAATACAAATATATAAAATAACATGTTTACAGTCAGAAGAGAGATATTCTGCCTCAAAGACGTGAGGTGGCTGAAAAAAAAGAAAGAAAGGAAAACGAGAGAATTCCTTCCTATGAAAAAGACTCGAGTCGGTTTGGCATGTGGTTGAATTCCCCAGCCCCCATTGCAGACTGCTACAGCCTCTAATAGAAAACATTCAGCTAAAACAAAAATAACGACCAATTGATTTTACCCCCTCCTCCCACCTCCCCGACCTACAGCATATAACATGGGGGACCCCTTCCACACACTGGGTAAGGCCAGGTTGGCCTGCACCATTGCTTTAACAGCCTGTATTGTAAAAACACTGCTGAGGTGCCCTTCCCCCACTGTTGATAATGAAAAGCAAAGTTGTGCGTTTTGCAACCAGTAAAGCTGCTGCTGTACAAGCAGACTGTGAAGAAGCACTCCCCTACACCTAAACCACTTTGTGTGGCTCTACAAAATCAGCACACTTGTTTTTAACAGGTCTTGCAGAATACTATATGCATGTTTACTGGTTTATTTTAGTTTGTACATGCATTGCTTTCTTGTTTGTATTCCTGCATTTAGCCGCTGTTATGCTGATCCCTTTTTTTTTCTCAGTCACTTCCTGCTCTCTCTCTCTCTTTCTCCCTCTCTCTGTCTCTGGTTCAGCCCTCCACCCCCTCTGCTTCTGTTATACTATCCCTCCACAGACCTGGTCTTTGGGTTGCTCCTGTGGATTCAGTCTTTACTGTTTCATTTATGACACAAATGTACCCCTAACACGACCAAGGTAACTGCTCTACTGTGGTTCGTTGTTGTTCAATGCATTTATTAATCCTGTAAGGGTTTCTTACCTAGGTGTCCTCTGTGCAATGTGAATTATAGAGAAAAAAAAAAAAAATGAAGTGTTTTCTTTTTTATTTTTTTTAAAATATGAAACATAAAAGCAGTATTCACCCACACACAACAACAGGACAATAAACTATAATATTGCCAACAATCTTAGAATATTACACATATATGCTTGTTATCTATGGGAGCTATAGTATTTATTTATTTATATATGTGTTTATTTGCATATATACAGTATGGCTTAGTCCCGTTTCATTTCTAGAGGTGTGTAGCTCAACATGTAACACTGGTGAACTTTTACTTTGTCAAACATGTCACCTCATTTCAAATTCGATTCCGCCGCCACTGCTTAACTGTGTTTTATATATATATATATTTTTTAAAAATGCTAACTCCATTCCCAGTCCCGCTCCGCCCTCTCTGTCGGGCTCTGCTCCGTGTTTTGCGTCTCTCAGTTTACCTCAGTAAAATGGCTGTCTCGCGGAGCCTCGTGCTGGTTTGATCAGTTTCTCTCGCTCAGTCTCGTTCTCTAACAGAAGCCCCCCCGTATTCCGTGTCGGTTAATTTCATTCCCGGGATTTTTATTTATTTTTTTTCAATAACTTTTAATTCGAATCGGAACCGGCATCGGAGTCCGGATTCGGTCCGGTGTTAGGGGGAATGAGCCGGGACACGGGTAAATTGTTATAAATAATTGTATTTATATTCAATGCTATTGAGTGTTTGATTGTGACTGACTCGCTGTGAAAGAGAGAGGGATCATGGCCGCTCAGGTCGCCAGCGCCGCCGCTCTGAACACCAGCCCGCCTTCCGAACTGAAAAAGGCGGATCGGGACCCACAGGAGGAGCCGGTACCGGGGGAGAAGCAGCAGGAAAATAAAGAACCGGGACCGGAGAGCGCATCGCCGGGTCAGAAAGAGCTGCAGGACGGGGCCGATGCTGGGAATGCAGGGGGAGGAGGGGATCCAGAGATGAAGAACGGCAACGGGAACCCGTCCAGGTTGAATAATAATAATAATCAGACTGATTCAGGGGCACCGGAAGGGAATAACCACCCCGCGATGGCACACCACCACTCGGCCGCTTTCCCCCCACCTCCTTACGGCTACAGCCAACACTACGGCCGGGCCCCTTTTCATCAACATGGCGGACAACAAAGCCCTGGTATGGCAGCTGCAGCGGGGCCGGCCGTGCAGCCAGGCGGCATGATGGACTCCTATCCGGCCAATTCGCACGATCACGGCTTCCCCAACCACCAGTTCAACAACTACAACCCATTCCCTAATCGGACTGCCTATACCGGGCAAGGGTACGCCATGAACTCCCCGCGAAACAACCAGCCTCCGGCGGCTGGGGGGCAGCCAGCCAAGCAACAGCCAGCGGGAGGAACTACAGCTATGGCTGCCTCTTACAATAATCAGAATCAGAGGTATAATATGGGAAACCCACAGCCCACCTCTACCCCGACTCTTAACCAGCTCCTCACTTCTCCTAGCTCGGCCAGGAGCTACCAGAACTATCCTCCCAGCGATTACAGCAACCAGGAAGGGGCGAACAAGGGACCAGCAGCAGACATGGGTAGCAGCAGCCAGTATGGTGGGGGCCACCAGGCTTGGCAACAAAGGACCCACCACCCATCGCCGATGAGCCCCGGGAGCACCGGCCAGCCACTAAGCAGAAATCAGGTAAACTCTCGTTTAACGCAGAGTGTTCCTTAGTTTGGAGCATTTTGAAGCCTGGGGTTTCTGTAATGGTGTAGAGTAGAACACATTGCAATGGACCTGCCATTGTCTCTCTCTCACAGACTCTCTAAAATGGCTGCCTCTTTGCTTTTTTCCCTATACCACCTTCTCTTACTGCATTTATCTCTCAAAAAACAGGCTCGTAAACGAGCGGAGCGGTCGTGTTTTCGAGCACCCTGGTAAGATTTGGAGGTTTGGGCTGTCTGGGTTACGAGAGGCAACTTTAGAGGGGTAAAAAACGACACCACAAGGCGTTTTTACATATGTTGTTTATCTGCAGGAAAAGGTGTCCCAAAACAAGGTAAAAATCGGTTAATTTCTGTATTGTGGCTTCACATTAGTAGGGGTTTGGCCCCATGGTAAACACCTGTGTCCAGACAGCAGGATTTAAATGACAGATTAACGCGTTTGTACTAATTACATTTGCATATTTGACTCCAATTATGTGAATTATTACCACAATTGCAGTGGGATTTGTAAATCTTCGTATTACTTGTAAAACCTTACAAATGAAGCAGAAGCAGTTGATGGTTTGTGTGTATATATAGGGCTGTAGTTGCTTTGTAGTTTTTTAACACTATATTTGCTGTTTGTGACCTCCCTTTTTTTTCTTTGGGGAGGTCTGTTTAGTTTGGCATCCCTGTATCCCGAGCTCTGGGTTCCCCTCTTCTCAGGCTGCTAGTAAACATTGGCCAGTGATTTGAGTAAGTGCAGATTGCTTTGGGATTTGAATTATGGAGGTAAAATCCTTCTGTCAAAGCCAGGAGACAGTTGGTCTTAGGTTGACATGCTAGCTCAGATCTGATTGGCTCCCCATCCTCTGCTCTTGGCCATTTATAATTGCATCTGATGTAATGCTGCCACAATCCCTGATTAGCTCATATACTTTTACACTCGGAAGATAACAAACACATTTTAACAACACATTACAATGTGCTTGCAAGCTGGGATGCAGCATCCCTTTTTATCTCTGTTTAACTAGCATCCAGTGAAGGAAAGTGCCAACATGTCATATTTGAAACACACTACAGGAGATTAGGCTGTAGTATAATTTTAAATATTCTACCAAGCCAAACATTAAATATTAAAAGCAGGGAGATTTAACAACTACAATTAAACAACCAAAAATCAATACGTTACTGTTACAAATTATATACATTACGGCCTGTTTAAGAAGTTTGTTAATTCACCCCAGTCTAACAAACAAGCCTGCATGATGAAAATGAATGCACCTCTGGGTTCACTATTACTGTCACAGGTCATAAACACGTTATCAGTGTTATGGGAGGTTTTAATTTTATTTTTTTTAAATCTGATAATGTGAACAAGCAATTAATTTACACAAAGTAGCATATGAGATAGATTTAAAACTAACTTTGTGCATTTAATCGATTCATCTTTTAATTAATTGACCCCCCCCCCCAATTCAGATATTCAAGTATTGATATGGTTTGTTAAATGCAGATTTTAATATTTTGACAGGGAAACATGTGGACTATTTCCCTTCCCAACAGTAAATCCACAATCACACATTCTGTTTCTTTGAGTCAGTGAGAGAGTGGACCTGTTCGCACTGATCAGGCCAGTACAGGTTGGTTTCAAGGGCTGGGGGCTTTCTTAATTTCAAGGGGGTCATTACAGCTCATTGACTAATGAGATCTCCTGGAACATTGCCCTTTTTAGGATAAAAACAATATATTTATCAAAGGTACAGTGTAGGTATGGCTTTCAACAGAACTGGATCAGTACATACAATCAACTAACACATGTTTTGCACAGACCGTGTGACACTAATGCAGTACTTTGTGTCATTTGTTTGTATGTGTGATACCTGAATACAAGAGTTACTGATGGTCTTGTTGCAAGGTTAACTGGTAATATTGTTTTAATGTGATCAGTACATTCATAGCAATGAATAATCACTATTTAGGAAAGGCTACATTCATATTCCTGATTGTATTTTTTAGCATCGACAGCCTAAATATACTGGGCTCTGTAGAATATCTACCCAATAGATTTTCCCAGTTCCTTCATTTTTTTTTTTTTTTTTTTTTTAAATAACAGTATGTTTTAGGATTCAGTTGGAAAAAATTGCATTTTCTAAATCTTCAGAAGATGGCACGTTTTTATTATGGATTTGGGTTGCTGGTATTCACGCAAAATAAAATACAATTTCAAATGCGTGTCAATTTTGTTAAGATGCTAGTCAGGTTTTTATATATTTTGAATATTTTTTTATTTAATATTAGATGTAATTATTTTTCTGAAATGTCATTACCTTACAGGTATTTAGTATCCTTTAGGTAATTGCTGAAACTCAACATCGAGGAACCTTCATTTTTAAATAGGGGGTCTATTCACATTTATATAAACAGGGATGGATGTCAATGCTACCACCATTTAACTATCAAATTAGTACCATACCTGGCCTTTTAGGGATGGAAATACGACTCCCATTGCGTAGCTGTTTCATCCATTCTTGGTTTTACTATGCGCTTAACAGCACTCCTGATCTTGTTACCACACTGTGGCTAATCCAAGCTCATAGTAAACCCTGGAATGGGTGAAACTGCTGTGCAATAGGAGTCTTATTTCCATCCCTGCAAACACACTGAATAGACTCTCACATGCTGTTGGAAATGCTGGTTTTTATAAAGTCCCCCTCTGATTTAAGCAATATTTTTAGATCCACCCTCTTCGGACCAATTGAATTCAGTGTCTTTTAACCAAGTTCATCTCAGTTGGCTAGTCTTAAAGCCGTGTTTTTCCCAAACTCTGGGTCACTACCTGCAGATCATGTGGATAACACGAATGTCCAGGTCAGTGAGCAGAACATTTCAATAGTAAACTTCACTGCTACTTCAAGCACAACACCCCTCGTTTTGATCCAAGCGATGAACTGAATCATATTATCCTATGAGGTCTGTAGACAATTGGAAAGGGATTAAGATCACATTTTAAACTCAAATAGGTAATTGATAGAAAGCAAAAAATCTTCTGTGATTGGATAATCCAGTTCTTGACGTTTTCTGTGAGCTTTTGAATGTTATTTACATGACGTCTTACTGGGTTTTTAGCACACGAATGTTTGTAGAGAATATGAAAGAAAGGCTGGTTTTGTTCAGGAAAATTGTGTATCGCATGATTAGACAGACTATTTTTATAAGATTTGAGTTAAAATCTCTAAATTGTTCTCTAAAGTTAAATCTAAATTGTGGGAGGCACACTGAATATCAGTGCAAGGGCATTGCTTCTTAAATTATACATACTGTGATACATACAAAAAGTGATCATTGAATGAGATTTGTGAAATAATAATGCATCTCACCTTGTTAAATATTGAAATAAAATATAGGACTTTCTGCTGTGTAATATGGTTAATAACTTAGATTGGTCAAGTGGATTTCAATTCAAATCTACCATTTAAGAAACTTAAGTTTGTAAGCATTTGCTTTTCTGTACATCCTGTTTTGGTAATGCTTACATTGTGGAGGTGTAGGAATCAAACATAATTGAGAATGGCTCTCTGAATTGTGGAGTAGCAGGATATGGGCTGCTCCTTGATAATGTAAAAGAGCAGGATGAATTGGGAGAAGCCTAAAAGTAGATGGCTATAGCTCTGCTAAAAAGTAACCAATGGGAAACTGGGGTATAAGATCTATTTCATTTTAGTTCCAGGTTTTAGTGGTACTTTAAACGTTTTGAGAAGTAAATTACAATTGAACATGTCTCATTTGAAAACGAAGTTTACTACACATGATGACCCATACGTTATTTTAAACACATAATCAATCTCAAAGCGTGTAGTGGCACGTTAAAACTGTACACCACTTGCAGAGTCTCACAGCATTTCTCTTTTCAACCTGTAAGTAAAGGGTGTTTCAAGTATTAGTTTTCACTGTTGAACTAACAGATCTGTATTGTGCAGTTCATATCTAGTATTCAATGGACCAGCTGGTTGATGAAACAGGAATTCCATGTTTGAGGGAGAGTGCACTTGATTTCCAGTCCATGTGTTTCCTGTAAATTGACCTTCAAGTGTAATTAATTTGTACGTCTGTGTTTTGAATTGCATTCTGTTTTTTAGGTTCATTGCATGAGCCATCACAACATCAGTTCTAGTGTTCCCCTTTGATGGCAGGTGCCCTGCAGTGACTGGTCATTTTGTTGGTATAGGAGTAGATCGAATCGGGTAACTGAGGATGGTTCTTGGGCATTTTTGTTGTATTTTATAGTAAAGCAGAGGTAAGTATTGACTTTCAAAATAAGGATTCCAGTGTTCTGCCTTGGCTGTCTGTGTCATAAAACGTAGTTTATGAAGTTACTCACTCATCCCAACTATTCTCTGTGTGTGTGTGTCTATATATACAGCTCTGGAAAAAATTGAGACCACTGCAAAATTATCAGTTTCTCTGGCTTTACTATTTATAGGTTTGTGTTTGGGTAAAATGAACATTTTTGTTTTATTCTATAAACTACTGACAACATTTCTCCCAAATTCCAAATAAAAATATTGTCATTTAGAGCATTTATTTGCAGAAAATGATAACTGGTCAAAATAACAAAAAAAATGCAGTGTTGTCAGAAAATAAGTTCATATTCATTTTTAAACAACACAATACTAATGTTTTAACTTAGGAAGAGTTCAGAAATCAATATTTGGTGGAATAACCCTGATTTTCAATCACAGCTTTCATGCGTCTTGGCATGCTCTCCACCAGTCTTTGATATTGATGTTGGGTGACTTTATGCCACTCCTGGCGCAAAAATTCAAACAACTCGGCTTTGTTTGATGGCTTGTGACCATCCATCTTCCTCATGATCACATTCCAGAGGTTTTCAGTGGGGTCAGGTCTGGAGATTGGGCTAGCCATGACAGTGTCTTGATCTGGTGGTCCTCCATCCACACCTTGATTGACATGGCTGTGTGGTCATGGAGCATTTTCCTGCTGGAAAAACCAATCCTCAGAGTTGGGGAACATTGTCAGAGCAGAAGGAAGCAAGTTTTTCTTCCTTTGTGTGTGTGTGTGTGTGGTGTGTGTGTGTGTGTGTGTGTGTATATATATATATATATATATATATATATATATATATATATATATATATATATATATATATATATATATATATTGGAAAGGGATTAAGATCACCTTTTAAACTCAAATAGGTAATTGGTAGAAACCATTGCATGCTGCAGCAGTTTGATCCATTCCTAGTTTTACTGCGTGTTTAGTAAGCCAGACCTGAGCTTGTTACCTGTACACTGTGGCTAATCAAGCATGTATTAAAACCTGGAATGAACGAAACTGCTATGCAATAGGAGTCTCATTTCCATACCTGTGTGTGTATTTATATGTATGCAATTTTTATGTTAAGTTATTTGCACATTTCTTACTTGATGTTTAACATTTAATTTATTTAAAATGTGCAGCAGCCCACAGTAAATTAACCAAGTTGTGGTGTACTGGACGTGTTTGGATTAGTTTAAGTTTTTTTTTTTTTTTTTTGTTTTGAAATATGAAAGTTTACACACTCCCTTAATAAATTGTTTGACACTGAACATTACCGTTAGAGATTCCAGGGCATCTTAACCTGTTCACGGAGGAATTCCTGTGCATAAAACACATACTGATTAATTGCGTTGGAGTCCAGTCTTTGTTTTCAAGGTTTCTAAAGTTATTTAGTGTGTGTGTATCTATCTTGTATCTCATTATATATAATGAGATACACACATATATATATATATATATATATATATATATATATATATATATATATATATATATATATATATATATATATATATATATATGAATCCTCATTTTGCTCACTTTAAGCAGCCCAAATAAATCTGTACTTAAACATATCTCTACAACAGACACCCCTTTTATTCTTTTTATTCACTGTTTTGGTAGATTGCTACTTGGTGTTGACTTTGGCGGCAAACAGACGAGTAAGAGTTTGCAAAGGGTCTGTATGTATTCTTGAAACATTTAGTAATTATCAGGTGCATAACTGGAGGTAAGCATTGCATAGCCTTGCAGTTCTGCAGTCCACCTGATAAGAATCTGGAAATATCCATGCAGATTACAATTAAATCTGATACTAACCCTCCATGAAAAGATGCTCTTTACTAATGTCATTATTTTACTTTGCATTTTTGCCACGATGAGCCGTTTTGAATTGCATAATATGTAAGCTATAAAATTCCATTGCAGAACACATTCATGGTAGATTCAGAGTCTACAACCCAGACCTTAGTGATCAATTGTATGCGGCCAACTGGAGAACAGAGCTTCTGTTAATGTTTTTTTTTTTCCCTGACTTCTCTCTCAAAGGGATCCTCTTGATCTGAAGAGGCTCTCCTCTGATCTTGGAGAGGGACATTAATCTCATAATTAGTTCAGTGTCTTTTAAGTGAGTCTTGGTGAAGTCTAGTGTTTATGAATGTCTTCAGTACACTTTGTCTCAGCCCACCCACGACTTTGGTGCCTGATCTCTGGTTTAAAGAATGGCTGGTCTAGTTAGTGTGTATTGTGTCGTGAAGTAACAACATTTTAATCAAATAACAATGTTTTTTCTTTTGCGCTTACTACCTTTAGTTGTATTCCTGTGCTGTCGTTACAGCTGAGATTTGCTGTTCAGGAATATCAAGTTTACTGGCTACGAGCTTCAGTTTAGTTTACGACTGGGCAGCTGAAGTGGACCAAATTCTATGGAGGCGTTTCCACCATTTGTGATTTGAACCACAAACTTGAAAGTGTCTGAGTCAAAACCACACATTGACCCTTGACCTAATTTCTTTCCATGTGACAGATGACCTAGTAAAATGATGTTATCATTTAAAAGGATTTAAAGAATTGCTTTAAAGTCAGTGATGTAAGCGTTCATCTAACCCCCCTGATATTACCCTGCTTAATGTTGGCTCATTTATAAGACCTTCAAACTGAAATCTGAGATCAGCCTTGAAATTCACTGTGTCGTTCATTTGATTTGTTAGATTCAGTTTATTTCGGCTGTAACGCTTGCTGAATGGGAGAGCAGGTTCCTAGATTAGGCTTCTTTATGTGAATTTGGCATAGTTTCCATTAAGGGTAAGTGTAAGCGCTACAGTTTAGTTACTGCAGTACTTTCTTGCTACTTTGTGCTGGTCAAGACTAGGACACTACCCTTGCAGTAGGAAAATTGCTTTATAAAAATGTTGGGTTGGGTTGAGTTAGCTGGGTCATCAAGTCCTGTGGAAATGCAACTCCTCTTAAAGGCATCAGCAGTTTAAGTGTGATCAGAATGAGTGCTTTGACAGGGGTGACACAAGAGTGGAGAGTGCTGTTATTTGCAAGGGAGAACTCCACGTAACCCAGACCCTTGGCCTAGTTACATTCAGTTTCTTGCATAAAATAAAAAAGAACACAGCGGTCTGTGTTGGCTGTAGTGTGGCTTCAGGGGGGAATCTGTTCAGGTTCATGGCTCTCTAGGCTAGCAGTGTTGTAAAACAGGACAGGATGGGGGCAGGTCAAGACTGCAACACGGCCGTCTACTCTGGAAGTAAGCAGCAATTACTCGTCTGCTTTCAATTTATGTGTCTTGGGAACGGTCTACAAAAAGTAGGTTTTCAGTGCTGTCGGTCTGTTTCCTGGTAATTAGACCATTGACCACCAGTGTCGTCTCACTGGTAGCCTTTGACAAGTAACTAACTTAAACTGTAGAATCACATTTTAGAAACCGTTCAAGTGTTTATATAATCTGCAGTGAATTGAAGTGAACTAAACATATGCAAATTCAACAAAGCACAGCCAACTTGTGCTATAAAGTAAAATTAACATTCAAAAGCCGTTTCCATTAAGTCCAATAAAGATTTTACTAAATTAAATGGTTCAAGCCACTTTCTGAATGAATTTAGCGACAGATATTTCTAATTAATTTCAATGTTTAGCGAATGGCTAACCCTTCAGTTTAGCATGTTGAACACAATACCTAATCAACGAAAACAAATGACCTGCAAATGATTTTAGAGATTGATATCTGGGGAACCGTTTCGGGGTAGCAAACTACACTGATTCCCCATTTCCATGTGATACTGGGATGGAGTGTGAAGAGTCTGAAATCCAACAGCCCCAGATTGCATGGTGGCTCGATGGAGGAAATTACCTAATGAGCTTCCAGTGCAAAGGATGTTTTAGCAGAGATAGTAATTAATGATACTATTAGGGAAAGGTTGCTGATTTATAAATGTCAGTTATACTGAAGTATGGTTAACCTTTAGCTGACGTGCAGTAATGTATCTCCAGTTGGGGTCTCAATTACACATTGTAATAAACAGTCAATAGATATGCAGGTTGCGTGTGAGTATTCATTGGCTTTTAGACTGCCATTGCAATTTTGTGTTCATATTCCACATGTGTGTTCAGCATGTAGTTCTGGGTCGTTTTCCTATTGACTTTTTATTAATGTGTAAATGGCCAAGAAGATAGTAGGAAAATAACATCTGGATTGATTTTTGGATCAAAATGAGTGGGACCAGAATGGGGGCTTTGTCGTGCAGATTTGATTATTTGTAGATGTAAAATAAAAGCCTAGATTCAGTTTAGTTGTAATGTCTTAAAAGCAGGATTTTCAAAAAAGTTACACATGTAGTGTACCAGGTAAAGGGACTGTATTGGCCACACTAACACTTGCATGACCTCCCTGTGTTCATGTGCAGTCTGTTCTCTCCTAGTTGCCTTTCCAGCATTTTGTTCACTTCATGGAAACAAGGAGTTTATTAGAATTTTTTTGCTCCTTAATGAATTGAGGTTAGTCATGCAGATATTTGAATAATGTTCAGTAGATTTCCAACAATATTGGGTTGCTTGTTTTTATGCGAGTTGTTTGCTGTCATCTCTAAATACTTCATTTTTGTTTTTTTAGACTGATCAAAACAAACATGAACAGTGACAGCTCAATTTCTCTGCACTGTATCACAAATAAAGATGTCATTCATTTTTCTTCAGAAGTCTCAGACAGTTTGCATCTTTAACTGATTTTCATAGACTTTAATGCCTAGATTTCCCTTGGAAAATGCATGTATTGTTACATGTTTAACAGTTATCAAAATTGAGTTTTGTGGGTCAGAGTACAGCACCATTTTTAATTTGTGACAGACTGCCGAAGATCTTTCAGCCAATCGGGATCCACATTTCGCTACTGTGTTCCACGACACATCACGGAGACACCCTATTCATGACATCAACCGTGCCCCTTGAAGTTTACCATTCTCCAGGTTGGCACAGCTGACATGCTTCAAACAAGTCATACCAGAGACGCCTATCGGAATTTAATTAAACTGCAAAGTCCATTCAAAACTGTGACGTCAGTTGGCCTTGTACCTGTGCCACTTAATATAGTGATACTGATTTTCCACAATCGGGCGGAAGTGTTGTGTGTTCTCCTCACAACTCCAGTTTTCTGTGTGTGTGTTTTTTTTTTGTTTGTTTTTGCACAGCACCCAGCGAAGTTGCGTTGATTCATCATGTGACTTCGCTCACGTGTCTCTACTGAAACAAATTGGCGACTGCACCACCGAAGAAAATAAAAGAGCAGCGTTTCAGCAAAAGACAGAGCTAAAACATTTTCAGATTGTCTAGGTGAGGGTGGTGGGATACTATTCTGCAAATTTTGTTGTCGTTCGATTGATTGCGTATGAGTCAATACCATTAGATCGTATTGCCAGTTGTACATTCCTTAGAGGAAATTGATCGCTTTACTGTGTAAAGAATGAGAGGATCCATTATGCACTATTTAAATTACAATCTGGTGATACACAGCAGTGAACCTGTGTAGCAATGAGTCGCTCAACACACTTATGTATCGAAGTGTCCTGGTTGTTGTAATGCCAGTAAAATGCTTAAGTTAATTGTGGAGTCCTGCAAGTAGGATTACTCTTGCATGACATTGCTGGACTGTTACTTTTAACTAGTTCATATTTATTATTATTGTAATGCCAGCAATAAGGTAAACAGGTCTTTTCAAAACACCTTTATTTGTAGTAGGGCTGTAACAAAGGGTACATTCTGACCCTTGAAGGTTCTGAACACGTTACCGAAGGAAGGTTTGGTGCTTAGTCGCATAATTTACTGGTGATGTCACCATATGTGCTAGCTTATAGTTGATTGAAAATCCTATTCTTACAAGTAATCAATTTAAATAGACTAAAACATTCACGCAGTTTAAAAATGTTATATAGTACAGTAATCATGGTTTTTATCATTAAAAAAATACATGTTTCTGTACACGTAGTTGATGCTGCTTTCAATATATACAGTAAGCTTGCATTGCAGCAGTGCCTTATTGCTGCTAATTAAAAGAACTGCAGCTGTCTTTTGAACTTTATTAATAAAGCTGTATATAACAGGTTTATTGGACTGGGTGTGGGTTATATCTGCACTTGCAGCTCGTAAACAGACCTCTGCTTTCAGTCTTGGGCTGTTCACTTCTACTCATGCCGATATTACCCACATGCACAGACGTTCGCTGTCCTGTAACCCTATCAAATAAGCATTAGTTTTAATCCTTAGCGGTCCATTTATTTAGCGCTTGTCAGGTGCGTCAGGTCCTATTCATTTTACACTCGCGGTTTCAATTTTTTTCCCCCCCAGAGTAAAACGGGTTTAAAAAAAAATACTGCATAGCAAAAGGACACTTGGTACTGTATCTCCAGCTAAGCCCCACCCCTTGTTTGCTGTATTTTTCACATACCAATACACATAGCCCCTGTACCACAAAGGTTATATGGAGTCTACGGACACAAAGAAAGAAGATAGCTGCTTCCGCATCTAGCGCTCAAGGAATATTACGGATATTTGCACGGCATTTTGAGACGTTTCAGTAATAAAATAATGATTGGATCGCATTATTGGAGTTTTAATGATAAAATGAGTGATCAGGAGATATTTGATTATCTGAGTAAATGCAGTTCTTCCTGTTTTTGTCACAGACCTTTGCAACTTCTAAACTTGTGTTCTGTGCTTGTTGACATCATGAGTTCAGGGATGATTGGATCATTTCTGTTGGAAAAGACTTGATGGTTTTTAAACTTTAAATGAAGTTAGCTCAAGTGAAAGTTGACAGCTTAATGGTTTGAGTTTAGGGTTTTATGCATCTAATACTATTCCAGATTAGATCTTTTTTGGAAATGTTGGTGTGCAAAATTTATATAATAAAAATTATAAAATATATAATATTTGGGCCCACTATTAATAAGTAGTGATCACTAAACTTGTTTGTCTTTTTTAATGGCATGTTTTATGTGCTGTACTTGATTTGCTCTTAGGGCAAGTGGGTTGTCTGCAGTCATCTTCGAGTGAACGTTACCATCTCACCTCGCATTCAGATGGGAATTTTAAAAATGAACACCATGCTTTATCCATGTGTAGTCTTTTTGTGGTGGAAACAGAAATCTACGGTTTTACTACTTGTTTTGGGAAAAGCTTTTGTCTTTTCAACCCTGCAGATTTGAAAAACAGGTTTTAAATATAGTTAAGTTGGAGCAATAATCGATTATTGTGGTGTTACCGATTTTAACATTTTTTGCATTGATAATTGTATTATGGTAAAAAATGATTATCGATAATGATATTGTCCGTTACCCAATATGAGCAGAGAAGTTCAAACATAACATTAAGTTATGGAAAATGTAGCGAGGCTCAACCCGAAACACAGTGAAATTATAAATGCCGTTGCTTATGTGCAAGGATATGCAGCTGCAAGTTAAAATGTAAGTGAAATTATTGATGCTCGCTTTAACTTTAAGTCTCTGTTTAATTTTGATCCTAAATTTTGCACTGGCAAAGCAGGACTGGCTTTCTACACAAAAACACATTTATTGGTACTTGTAAAATAAAAATATATAGCTCACTTTAAATTTCTGTAGGAAAGTGGACTGTTTGCCTATTTGTCGTGTTTACAGTTTAGCATGCATTAAATGTAATTGCAATTATCATGTAGAAAAAAAACCTTATGACAAATGTTTATTGCCTCAACTTCCTTTTTCTGTTTCTTTATTTTAAATTAGACATGCGTACTGTAAATACTGTACCATTTTTTAAAACAAATTACGTTGCAGCAGACAGCTTGTTTTTCTTCCAGTCGTGTAGCTCAGTTAGATGATTATAAATAGAAACACTTTTGGCTAGAGTATTTTTGAATCGCAATTTAGAATTTGTATGAACTGGAAAGCATTTTTTAAACACTTTAATGGGTAGCCTATATTTTGAAAAGCTGTCACACAAACAAATTTGATTGTATTAGTTTTGCATACTTGTAAGCAGCCATTGTTTCATGAAGTACAGCGCTAAATTTGATCAATTCGAAGAAACTTTACATATTCAGTCGGTAATCATGATTATTGGGATAATTTACATCCGATAATCGATAACTGAAAGTGTCATTGTCGACCAGCAAATATAGTAGATTGTGATTTGAGACTCCTGCTTGCTTTACTTGCATACGGGTCAGGGATGGAATTAAGGCTCTTATTGCATCGCAGTTTGATCCATTCCAGGTTTTACTAAGTTTAACGAGACACACCTGAGCTTGTTGCCTATATTCAGTGGCTCATCAAGCTTGTATTAAAACTTGGAATGGGTGAAACTACTAAGCAATGGTAGTCATCCCTCCTGGTTGTCATTGTGCTGGTTGCATTACAATACCTGTTTTAAGTGACGAGCTTCTCGGCACAAGTTGAAAGTCAAAACTTAGGACACAGTTTTTCTAGTTTGATCAGACTGAATACTTTAAACAAATTTAAACAATACGCTAAGCAATTCTGTATTTTGTGGATGAACAGTTGCATATATTGTGTAATAAATCCCTCTAGTATGCATTTACTGTTAATTCCTAAAATATATATATTTAATATATATATGCGTGTGTGTGTGTGTGTGTGTGTATATATATATATATATATATATATATATATATATATATATATATATATATATATATATATATATCAATAAAATTAAATGGAAGCCTCTGGCAGTTATACCAGGGCAAGAGGTCATTAGCTTAAACCTAATTTGTGCGTTTCTTTTAAATTGCCCTTCAAATCCCTTGCTTGATTAGTAATTTTGAAAAGCATAATTAAATGATAATTTATCTGTGCTGTCTTGTCTTCTCTGGTGAAGGTAAATGACGTGCAGTTTCTTTTTTGGTGTTTTTAAACCCTTTCAAGAAGGTTAATGGCTCTTTGCTTCCAGAAGGGGAAAAATATGCAAACCTGCTCATAACCACCACTAAAGGGACTCTTGAAATGGTCCTTTAAAAAGGAAACGCACAGGGATATCCAGACAGATCTGAAATTAGTATGTTCTGTGGTTAATGTTGGTAAAATCCCCAATCCGATTTCACCTAATCCTAAGAGTGCAACTGCCCAGCCAAAATCGACCACTTCCTGCAAGTGGGATTAAAACTGTTCGTGCTTTGGACCTTTTTATACCTCATTTTCCACTGGCATAGGCAGAGAAAATTCAGCATCATTTTCATTTCCAGACTGGGGCACAAAAGTGCCAGCAAATTTGCAATGCTGTTCAATTCAGTTTATGGGAAAAAGCCACCAGCATTGACGAAATACATAATAAAGATCACTGTTTGTGATACGTGTACTTTTGCAAGAGGCAGCAGTGAAGGTATAGTTCTGGTATTGCTTCAACTTGTGATTGAAATGGGAATCAATAACAGAAAGCCTATGGACATCTAATTGAGTGTCTCCTGAGTTTTCTTTCCTGTAATCAAGTTTAACTTGGACGAACTTCTGTCCAATTACAATGTTGGATCTACTGGTGAGACAGTAGACTGACAGTAGTTGAATTCCAAATGTTTAGTCCAAAGTGTCAATTCTTTCATATCAAACAACTTGTGCTGGTTGGAATGGGAATTTTAAAATGTTTAAATACATTCGAATACTATATTGATTCAGTGTGAAACCTTGTAAATGGTAACCCATGAAACGATCGATCTAATATTAGCGTCTTAAAATAGACAGAAAAAAGGTGCGAGATTGATACAGAGTTCGTCTGGGCAAGTTGTTTTAATCACAAGCTCACTGTCATTTCTTGTCTAAAACGATGCTTTGATGCTTCACTGCCTTGTAGTCCCGAATCTCTTTGATTCAAGACCAGTGGCTTTGCCACCAGCAGCCAAGGCTACTTTCATGTGGCCAGATTTGCTCCAAGAAGTCACGAGGCAAACCTTTGAAATAAAATTCTTATCAGATATTAGGTTATGCATGCAGAAAATGTCAACATTTTACACTTGCGCAATTCTGGTGGTAATATTTTCTCAATTGGAATAACCTTTACTCTCAACAGCGTGACATTTTAGAATTTATTTAATCCGAATTACCGAATCGCCAGCCCCCTTTTTATTTATTGTGGTTCATTCAGCCAGTGGTACTTATCTGAAGTTCGTCTCTCCTTTGGGGGTGGGGAATTCCATTTAAAAAGACCTTTCTGCAGTCTGAGCCATGCACACGCACAAAGCCACCCTGTCAGTAATTCAGTTACTAAAATTCTCAAACCACGCAGTCTTTGAGGCACAATCTGTTTATCTACTGTTTCAGTAGTCTTGAGGGGGCTGGAATAATTGCAGCATGCTGGCCAGTTTAACAAGGATCACATCGAAAACATTCTGGGGGAATACTCTAATCATTTACCTGTAGAGCCGTTATTAGCAGCCAGGCTGCTGTTATTTCAGTGGTGTCAGCAGGATTGTTGAGCTTGGTTCCTGTTCCTAGTGCTTTCCACACATCGTGGGGGGAGTGTGTGCATGTGAATGAGTATTTTGTTATTGATGCGGTGCTGTTGAGCCTGTGGCACTTTGTGTACTTTTGTAGGTAGAGGGATAGCCTGTCTTTGATTCGCTTAGCCAGGACTTCCTTTACAATTGGATTTGTGAAGGAAAGCAGCAGCAGCAGCAGCAAGGGCAGTGTGAGGCTTCCCTTTGACTGGGGTAATTGGCTGTTTCTCTAGGTTATAAAGGATTGTTTTGATGAATGGAAGCGTGTCATTCTGAGGCTGGGCTCCATCAAGAACAGGGCGTCCTCATTTTATATCGTTTTAAACTAAGTGAATCCTCTAATATGTAATTTGGTCAGGGTTGGGATAAAAATGCATGTGACACCTCTATTTTTAATTTATTTTACAAATATATCTCAAACCTCTTCCAAATGTGGCGACTGTTGGTATAGAGATTGCACGAAAGCTGTTAATCTTTTTTAAACTTGTCTTGGAATTTAAAAAAATGTACACATTTGCAATAAAAGTACACTTAATGGTATTTTGATTTTGTTTTCACATACAGTATTAAATTGCAGTGGGAAGTGATTTAACTTTTAGAGATCAATGCAAGATCCTCACAAAACAGGATGTTTTCAATTCAACTTCTGGTAAAATACTAAATTCATTGACCATTCAATTGTTAAACCTTTCCAGCCTTTTTAAGGTTGAAATCCAGGTCTTCATCGTAGGATAAGGTAGTGAAAGCAATCTATGGAGATTGTATATCAATCTATCTATTTTATTTAGCCCCTTTCATAGTCCCCCTGGCAAGAAAATGTGTGATAAACAATCATTTACACAAGTTTTACCTGTTTAACCTATGAAACAGATCTTCAGCTTCCAGTGAAATCAGATGGTTTTACTTGACAGGCAAGAAAAATGCCAGCTGTCTTCCCTCTGTTATTGAAGTTGTTCTGTTAAGGCATTCGATTTGCATTAATACATACCAAGCATGATTTTGTTGCAGCTATAATTCGATTTTGGGTTTTGCAACATTGAGAATCTGTTCATGCGCTAGTACTCTTTCAATAGCACATTGGTCAAGCTGTGCGCTTGTTAATGTACCGCAACAGATTGCACACTTAACATAGAGGCACTGAGGTCTAAAGGGAGGCTGTATATATAATATTGACTAAGCAACAAATGTTACTCCATGTGGTTTGACTGTCCTGGCTTCCCATAGTGGGGGCAATACAAATTCTTGGTGATGTACCTGAAATCAGCTCCAAACAAAGTGTGTTGCTTCACATTTTGCTCTTGGTGAATTTTCAAGGGAAAGACTGTAAAAATAGCTGAATCCAGAAAATTAAATTGAGCAGATATTTTATTAGAACCGTTCCCAGTAGTCAAGGCGCTTCAGTGAGAAATGAGTAGTTAACATAGATGCAACCCTTCACCAGTTTCCCCTCTTTTTTTTTTTTTTTTCCTCCTGTGATCTGTTGACCCAGTTATGTTTACACTACAACAGTTTTCACTACAAGATGAATTGTTGTTAATGGTCGATATTAATCTTGCATTTTAGCAATTTGCAATCTGTTCATTGCAACTGTAATTCAAGAATTACATTTCCATTACCAGTGTGTGTAAGAAAGGTTGGAGGGTTTTGTTTGGCCAAGCTCTCGCTTTCTCTCTCTCTGTGTGGCTGTCTGCATTGAAACAAATCAGCCTTTCTTGTTTGATTGCTTCTTTGCTGGTTGAACAATAGTCTGAGCTCTCTCTGTGCCATGTGTTGGGTCACATGGGCAGCCGTTGTTTATCGTCTGTCCCTAGTCCATCTGTTTGATTCAGCGCTATCGCTGCTATCAGGCACTGCTCCAAGTCTCCCCCTCCCTACGCCCCCCTCCCCCAGACAGCAGCCCGCCCTGCCGTGAGACATTCCAAACAGCACAACCTTTTCTGCCAAGAGTGCTTTGGCTTTCTTTTATGCAGATTAGCCATGTGCTTTTTTTAATGTGTTTAACAGGAAAGAGGTTTTCCTCCAGCCATTGATTAGATGACTGGGCCCTACTGCTGTGCAAAGTGGAAGGTTTGCATATATACATGGATGGGAGTACAGATCGAATAAATATGTATTAATTTTTTGGCATTCAGATTTTTATAAGCCTGAGTAATTGAACTGTTCTAGCTTTTAAAGGTATAATGATTTCATGGTTTTGAATGGCAGGCCAATCAAAGCCTGGAATTTTAGCCCTCTTTAAAAGAAGACTCAGACCTGTTGTTGCTTGTTCTTATCAATTTTGTTAAATAGATGAATGCACGGAATAGCCAGTTAGTGTGCTGCTAGTTGTGACTGACTGTTTGATTTAGGTCATTTAAAATTCCTGCACTGACCCGATGCTATAAGATGCACCAGTTTGTTTTTGTGATCATAGGGTCAGGTGTGTGTTTTGTTTGTCCTGTTCTGTTGCTGACCTTTGGGCTCAGTAAATCCATATTTAGGAACAAGCGTACTTTCTCATCTTGTTTTATAAACTTGACAGTCACTTCAACATTCTGCAAATGAATGTTCATGTCTTTGAATCATTTTGCTTGGCTCTGTAGTGTTAAAAGAATAGCTTGGAGACCAGTGCAGACTATATTGCTAAATGACTGCCTTTGGAAAGGTGTAGTAATCAGACCTCGGGTCAATTACGTTGTAATTCTGTAACTGCATTTACATTGCCATTGTAATGATGCCATCAATTACACTCCTTTCCAGAGCCATGATGGGTTTGCATCGAGCAGTTATTATTCTTTTTCAACCACTTTGTGACCCCATTTGTTTGAGGAACAAAGTTCTGTATGTTTCTGTGTTTGTACCTGTGATTATTTCTTGGTTATATAGGATAGAGCACACTTCTTACACACACACATAATTGCATGAGATGTAAAGTCAGGCCAGCGAAAGAGGCTGGATGCTGAGTGGAGGCAGTCAACACTGGTCTGCAGCCACAAGATAGAGGAAGAGACACTTGGGTGCAATAGCTCTGTAGAAGGAAGAACAAATCACTGAACTTGCAACACAGCAACAGTTGTGCTTACAGTGAAAAAGAGTACTCCTTTCAGGATGTGAAACTGCTCATACAGTAAAACAAGGAAACGCTCATCCCTGTAACTGAATTAATGTAGTACAATTATGGAATGGATAGAGTATAGTCATTCGAAGTTCTTAAGTGAGGTGTTTAATATGTGAAGTGCTGTCCTCAATCCTGGTCCAATCCTCCTAAGTGAAGCATTGATTTTCTAGATATCCACTGCTGTCATTGAATCAGAAGCCATTCTAGATCAGAATCTGTACCCCTAAAAGCTGCATTTCACATGCTTTCACAGTATTGAAGTGACAGTGGGATTTGACTGTATAAACGCATCAGCAATCCTGGCCCAATACAGTATGCCATCCTGTACATTAGATTCTGTGAGCCAGGACTTAATGTCCTGTATTGTAGCTTTTAAATCCTGGATTATGAGTGGTTAACAATTGCAAACTGGTCATTCATGCATTTTCAACCACTTCTAGTAATCCCAACTGTTTTGCAAAAAGTGTTATATAGTATGTTTCTGTATTTGTACCTGTGATTTATTGCTTGCTTATTTATATTTAATGTGTGTAGTTTGGTACTTTTTTAGTGTAATTACTGCAGAATTGTGACTAATTGTAATTTAACAATAGCATTGTAATTGAAACTTCAGCAAACAGTTCTGCTTGAATTGTAATACTGCTTTCTGTATAGCAGAGCTGATGTGTTTTTAGCAGTCCATTGAAATACCAAACTTTGTAGCATGGTGCCTTTCTTTCACCTGAATACCAACATTATTTAACAGCTGCCCCATAACTCATTTTAATAATTTTTAAAATAGAGCAGAATCTTGAACATGCTGTCCGAGTGGTAGGATTCCCTATGCTGGTTAAGGCAGGAGCCCATTGAAGGCTTCACTTGGTTTTGTTCCTGGTCGCAGTACAATGAACGGTTCCTCCAGGGTAATGAGGACTGCCCTCCTATCTGCTATTGATCCGTTTCACCAGGAGGAGGAAAGGGCAGAAACGGGGTGGGGGGGGGGGCTGGATTGAAAAGCTGGAGTGGAGTGTCTAATACAAGGTCTTTATTCTACCCAGGTCAATGTCACCATACTCCATAGCCCTACTCCTCCCTCCCTCCCTCTCCATATACTACTGGTGTCATTCATTCTGTGCCAAGATTGCTTTATTAAAAAAAAAAAAAAAAAAAAACTCCTTTGGCCCTGGTTCAAACAGGCGTACAGCTGGGATGTGTTAAATTTTCGGCAGACTGCCCTCAATTTGAGATGAGCTATAAATAGCACTGTTGTCAACTTCCTTAACTAAAGCTGAGCGAGGTAAAATTCAGGTTAATAACCGTGGGAAGCAATTCAACTTTTGTCTTGAAAGTGAGGCATTGGCTTTTGGATTCTGAAGTGCCATCCACCGTTGGGGAATGGAAGCGGGGGGCCAGAAACCTGATCCAGCCCCCCTTTACCCAAATGATTGTTCAGGATAACCCAGCAGACAAGGGGATCAGCTGCTCTTCTGTGTAGCGCACACAGGGAGACCAGGGGCAGCACGCTTTGGTGTGAAGACCAGTGCAAGGGCAGGGTAGGGATTGCTGTAGTGTGGAACACATGAGGCTTACGCATCTAGTCGTTCATTCTCTCTGGGACTTCTTCAGTACATTTTGAGACCTTGGCTTTACCGTAGTTGATTCGATACTGAAAGGAGTCAGACTATACACCACCTAGTGTGCTTTGAAAAGGCTTATTTTTGGGTTTGTTTGTAATTTTATTGGGATGTGGTATTAACAGGTATATGTGTAGCATATTTGCTCCTCCAGATTGGCTATAGGTAATGAACTTGCTTCTAACCGGACTGAAGTTAATTTGCGTTGTCAACAGTGAAATAGAAAATGAACCAGTCCTCGCCTGTCTGAAGTTTCCCAGTGAACTGTTCAATGTGTTTGACAACAACTGTGTTACTTTTTTTTTTCTCTTATTTTAAACTGGACTAGAATGGATTACAAAAAAAGTTAATGTTCTAATTCCTGCTTGTATAGCATGTGTAGTGGGTCTTCATATATATATATATATATATATATATATATATATATATATATATATATATATATATATATATATATATATATATATATATATATATATATATATAATATAATTTTTTTTTTTTTTTTTTTCTAGCCTTCAAGCCCGATGGACCAGATGGGGAAGATGAGAGGCCAGCCGTACCCCGGGGCATATTCCCAGCAGGGGCCTCCCCCAGGGCCGCAGCAGGGGGCCTCGTACCCGGGACAGGGCTATGGACCCCCCACCCCCCAACGCTACCCAATGAGCATGCATGGCCGCACCCCAGGAAGCATGGGGGCTATGCAGTATGGACAGCAGGTGAGGTCTTGTGATCCTTACCAGAGTTGCTGTCAACGCTGCTCATTTGAAAAAACAGCGAAATGATGTGAAACCGCCGTGCTATCTCCCCCAACATGTAACTAGTTTAGGGGCTCCTAACCGAGGCTTCTAAACCTCTTGGATTTCAATAGCACAATCACTTCAATGGAGTGGTTCTCTGGTCTATGTTTAGTGCTAAACATGGTTCAGTCTACCCAAGGTAACATTAGAGACTTGTTTAGCCTCCTGTTCTGTTTTAGGTTTAGTTTTTCAGATTGAGTTGGACTGGGCATTTGTCGTGCCACGGTGAGAGCAATTCATTTCCAGTGTGGCAAGTATTCGGATCCCCTGTTCCCTAGAAAGAGAATTTATAACGACCCAATACCAGCTGCACAGGAAAATACTAGGAAACCTGAACTAACTGGTAGATGATTGGGGGCTTATTCAAAGTGGCCAGATTGTGGCTTTGTGAAAAAAGATGTTGAAACCAAACAGACAAGCCGTACAGTCTGCTTTCTCCATTACTTTGCTTCTGAAGTAAGTGGGACTGAAGTGTGTGTGTGTGTGCGCTCTGGAGTTGGTAGGAAATGTGCTGTAATACTAGTGGACTTTGTCACAATAAACTAACTTTGGCACAACTCTTGTGTGTTGAATTCGATGACCCCTTTGCTTGGGATCTGTATTTCGGACATAGAATTAAGTGCCTTATCTAAAATTTACCATAATAGTAAATTATTTGTATGTAGAAGATACTTGTTTGCATGGTTAAGTGTTAACCAATAAATGCTACTGGGGAAATTTAACATTTTGGTTCTGTGAGGGCAATACAGAAACAAACGTGTTGAAAATGGTGAGCAAGTTTGAAAAGGGAGAACATTATACCCTGCATGTTCTGTGTATTTGTGCCACAGGTCCTGGGTGTGAAATAACAAATGAACGATTGGTTGTAGGACTACTTGCAGCATTACAAAGTTCCAGGTTTAACCCAGCTTTGTTCTGTTCTCTTGTATAGATGCCTACCTATGGGCAGCAGGGTCCAGCTGGCTATGGACAGCAAGGCCAGGGTGCCCCCTACTACAGTCAGCAAGCTCAGCCCCCTCTCGCCCAGCAGCAACAGCCTCCTCAGCAGCAGCAGCAGCAGTCTCCGTACCCCCAGCAACCTCAGGCACAGCCAGCCTCCCAGTCTCCATACTCCCAGCAGCACCCGGTCCAGCCCTCGGGCCAGTCTCCCTACCCTCAGACACTCCCGACTCCCCAGCCTCAGTCGCAGCAGCCGCCTCAGTCCCAGTCTCCGTACTCACAGTCCCAGTCTCCACAGGCTTCCCAGGCTCCCTACCCCCAGCAGGGCCCCCAGCCTGCCCATCAACAGCCCCAACCAGGCTACCCCCAGCCTGCCGCACAGCAACCTGCTTCGCAAGCTACACCGGCGCCACAGCAGGCCCAGCCTCCTCCTGGACAGAGTCAGCCAGTCCCCTACTCGCAGGCCCAGCAGCCACCGCCTCAGCAGCAGCAGTCTCCATACCAGCGTTTCCCCCCTCCTCCTCAGGTACTGTACAGCTATCCCTTGCTGTTACCCACCCCACCTCCTATCCAGCATTTGATGTTGTAACTTTTTTTTTTTTGTTACTTGAATTCATTTTCCAGCATTGCTTTTTAAACGATTCTTGGTAGCCAAAGTTTTTGATGTGCATGTTCAGGTGCAATGTAACAAGGAACTACTGTTAATATTGTGATACCAGAGATTATGGACTGGCTAGTTGACTTGAGGATCAAAACTTGGAAGTCACAGCTCAACGCAGACGTCTGAGTCTACAAAACCTTTCTGCAGAGCACTGCTTCCAGCCTCTGTGAAGCCTGCACTGACACCTGATAAAACACTGTCCTCTCTCGGTCATACACCTGGGTCAATATCCCAGCGCTGTCACTGGCAGTGACGTGAAATCTTTAGTGTTGACCAAAGAAGACGACCTTGACTTTGAGCCTTATTCAATGGCTAGTTCCTCCAACAGCACAGTGATTGTTATCTAGTGCTGGTAGGCCTTGAATGCAGTCTGGGATTTAAATCTAGCTCAGTGACTGCACATGTTCTGGTTTGTTAGTTTATAAATGGCTTCTGGCAACCTCCTAATGATGAGCATCTGCCTTTGTTGTAGCCTAAAAACAAAGCAAGCATGATGCTAACAATGCAAAAAACACATGGTTAGGTGGACATGTTGAGCACAACATGCATTCAAATTCAAATAAACTGATTTATGCCCAGTGGCAGATATCAGTGGATATAGTTTATCACACTATAGCAAGAACCATTCATTTATTTCTGATAAAACTTGGTATGGGCATTTGTCCTTGTTTTTGAATGCATCTGAATCATAGTTTTTGCCTGTAATTGAGCTAATGAAGGCTGTGTTTTGTTCCAGATTTAAAATGATTGTTTCATTGTTCATGGTAATGGCCACTAATTTTTGGGAGTGGTTTGCCTGAAATGCAATTCTAAATGTCAGCCCTGACACCTGTACTAGAAGGCTGTATCAGTGTTCATATACAGGTGTTTTTATATTTCCTGATTGGCTAATCTGAAGCAGTGACAACAGGATCTACTCGAACTCCATCGGTATGAGATACATTCTAGTGTTTTGGCTCTTAATCCCCTCCCTCCCCCTTGGTGCTCTTTCAGGAGTTATCCCAGGATTCATTCGGGTCCCAGTCCAGCGCTCCTCCTTCCAATTCCGGCATGGCTTCCAGTAAGAGCGGACCGGAGGATGTGAACATGCAGGGTCGACCCTCCAGTTTACCCGTGAGTGAGCCTGCTTTCAGACTGGCACTGTTAGACATGGCAGGGGTTCAAGTGAACGATCATTTCATCATGTGAAAGGACTGGTAGTCTTCAAAGATTTTATCTATCATTTACACCAGTGGAGTATTTCTATTCTATCCAGGTTTATCATTCAAATAAACCATCCCCACCACTCCCAAATCCAAATGAGTACTACATTTTATTGTCTCTTGTTTACCATTGTATCGAATTGTGAAGTCACACTGAATGGACACAAGTAACTCTGGAACAAGTGAATGCGAAATGCTGTATAAATGTAGCTTCTCGAAGTAGAATTCTAACAGTGCAGGAGATGGTTGCATACTAAAAGATGTCCATTGGAAGATGGATCATTTTGTGAAGGGGTGTATTGGATCAGTAGTGGCTCCTGACTAAGTGGGGAGGCTAAACAACAAAACCTGCTTTTATTCAGTGTCTATAAAATGTAGATTTTTTTTTTCTTTTTTTTTTTAACAAAGGCACCTTGATAAACGCCCCTGCAGATAGACCAATCGCCTATTTGCACCTCGTTACTGAGCGATTACTGTACTGTGTGCGAGACTCAGACGGGATGACAGAGGAAACATTCTCTCCAGCTGTCTGACCTTGCCTGTCTCGAAGCTCCGCCTGAAAATGACACAGATGAGACAAAATGTTTATTTTATTGTTCATTACATGTGTTGCTGTTTTCAAAAATGCTGGCTGGCTTGTGGAGTTGGGGGTTACAGCCTGCGAGTGATGAAATAACTGAATTGCTATCTACAATAATTAATGCTCTCACAGACACAAGCGGTCTTCGCTAAAGGCCCAATTTAAAGACAGTACGTTTCACTGTCGCCCTCGGGGTGAAATTGTTAGCTAGGTGGCAATTTTTTTTACTACTTCAGCAAGTACCTTACAATCTGCCAGAACTGAGGGATGCCGAGTCTACTAGGTTAAATACTAATGAGAGCATAAGTACAAAAGAAAAAACGAGGGAAACGCAGGTTTTTTCAAGAAAGCTGGGGGACTTTTTATCAGTAGATCTGAATATCTGGTTTGTCCGAGCTGCCAATGAACGTTTTGCGATTTAAAATGGTACAGCAGTACTGTATTGGCATAAGAATAGGGTGTTTTAAAAACTCAGTTTCAGCTTCGTCACCTTGAAATATGCTGACGATAATGTAAACACTACAGACAGCGAGTCCACCACTTTAAAACATGTTACTGTTGTTTATAGGTGGGAATTCAACTTTATTATGAATATATTGGGTTTTGTTTTAAGCAACATATTATGTTAATGTTTATGGTAATTGCTTATTTGTTAGTTTTAAAATGTTTAGTAAAACGTGTCCTATTTTTTTTAATCTTGTTTGTACAGCTGGCCCCTTCGCATCTTTACTTTCTTTTGTGTTGGAGGGGGTCACAACCCGGTACAGATCTCCGTTTTTGTAAAATGACTTTGCACTTCCTTCAAAGATGCAACGTGTTTCAGTAAAATCAAACGCCCATCAAACTTTGCACCCCACACAGAGGGAGAATGTGAACGTCATGTTAAGTGGGGTTGGCATTGCAGGGGAGGTGAAGGGTGGTTTCGGTTCCCAGTGTGTTTCGTAATATTATTGCTTATTCACCACTGCTACATCCAGTTATAGAATGGACTTTTCCTGCATTAACTCAAGATTGAACGTGAGAGTATATTTGTACATGTGTTAAGTACGCGCCCAGAGGACTACTGATACAGACATCAACAAACGTGAGATTCTGTCATGTTAGCCAATAACAATACAGCAGACCTAGGAAAGCATGACGTAAGGTTCGACAATGGAACAGGTGCTAGAGGCTAAACGAAACCCACCAGCGATACACAGCGATCACAGGTCAGTGTGGTTATTGCACTGATTTTTTTTTTTTTTTTTACTTTTACAAAATTCCACGTCTGCTTAGCTTCCACAGCCTCTTCTGACGAGCCGCCACTGTATTGGATCAATCCTTAATTGGAAAGCAGACCTATATAACAGTCTTGGAAAGATTCCACTCAACAGTTGGTCTCCGTTACTGAAAGAGTTCTACAATAAATTTTAAATTACTTTAAATGTATATTGTAATATGCATTGTCCTCTGTGCTCTTCTGCTGTATAATTTCCTGTTGGAATACTTGAAGTACAGGGGCACAGTCAGACCTTTGTATATGGGAAGTTAAGTAACCTAATTTTGCAGTTTTTATCTGTCTGCTGACCAACTACTAAACTGGCACTGTTACTATAAGAGATCTGAAGAGTAAATCAAACCCTGTACCCTAAGTGTTCATACAGACAGTTCTAGCTCCTGAGTCTTTTTCAAGCCTGTCCAGCATTAGAATGGCTTTGAAGGCAGCAGGTAGACAGCTAGCGAACTGGCTTTGTCGTAGGAGCTGCAGTCAGGAAGTTCAGTTTTGCAGATTGCCTCTGATAATGCCCCTGCTTTATTGGCAGATGAATGAGAAGTGGATCAAGGGGGTTACTTTTGCAGGGAAATTGCCACACTGCTGCATGTGATTAACACAAGAGCAATCAATCTGGCTTTATCACCAGACTGAACTGATTTCACTCAATCAGCTTTCTCTCCCTCGCCTGGTGCCAACTGGCACAGGAATGGCAAGAACCAGTTCGCCAGGTTTAAGGCTGCCTCTCCTGCCGAAATGTGTGTTTTATGTCACAATATGGGTGGATCCTGTATTCAGAGGTGAACTTGAACATGGTCATGTTAAGTCTTAAGAGTTTCTTTAGGGCTTAGGCTTGAAGAGGCAGGGGGTCTTTATTGAAGGATTAGTAGAGAAGTATCTACAGTCCAATCGTCAGCCGGGCATTACACAAGCTTATGCATCTTGTTTTTGCTATTTCTAGATTAATTAAACCAAACCTCCAGCATTTCCCACAGTCAGATTTACAACCTACCTCTCGCTGCTGGGGTTCAGAAATCGGTAGCGGATACATCATCTCATTGGATTCGCATTAGGATCAGGGATTTCAGTAAGATGCCCTTTTGATGCATTCCTAGTTTTACTAGGAGTTAAGACTAATCAAGCTCCTAGTGTGGAGGGAACTGCTATGAAATAGAAGTCTTATTTCCATCAGAGAGGTTAGAGAGAGGGAGTTCTGCCAATGGCTCATTTCCAGGGCTGTCTAGATCAGATATAACAGTAGAAGGGTTTACATGTTTCAGATGCCATAAATGACTTGGTTGGCCATTCTCACATCTTTTGAAAGTAATTATCTGGAAAATAAACTGTGGTTTTGATCACTGGTTTGCTCCCTGCTACAGAGTTGGGTTCCATTCAAAATGTTCAACGTGCCACGCTGTTGCCAGCATTGTCATGCTTTCACTTTTGTGGACAGTAGAATACTTTTCCTGTTTTTTTTGTTTTGTTTTTTTACTCCATTATAAGACTTGGATTGCCACAAGAGAGACAAACTCAGTTGATTTCCCACCCCCTGCAATAGCTTGTTGATAAGTGGCTCATTTCCTGGGCTGCCCCCGTCTGTCAGCTAGTTGTTACGGCTCTGCTGGCTTCAGTGTGATTGTCTTAAAACTGAATATTGCAAATGGATGCAGGAATGGAAATAAGATTCCCATTGCATAGCAGTTTGATCTTTTCCTGGTTTTACTATGAGTAAGACACACCTGAGCTTGTTGCCTATACACTGGAGGAAATCACGCGCCTAGTAAAATCATGAATGGGGGAAACTGCTATGCAATAGGAGTCTCATTTCCATCCCTAGAATGGGTTGCACAGGCTGAGGGCAATAGTTAAGGTCCTGATTTGGTTATGCAGGTTATTGATGTTTTCTGTAGTCATAGTAATCATCATTATTAAAAAGCAACCACCAAAAAAAGGTTGATCTTTCTGTTGATCATGCTGTGATGACTCAAAAACATTTAGAAGAGAGATTGCATTAGAATCATTTTGTAGAGGAGCCTTTAGCATTTTTGCATTGGTAAGACTCTATCTAGGCTACCAACGTTTGTAACCAACGTAGCATGAAAAACTTTTATGTAACTAGCTATATGCATTTAAAATATGCATCATTTAATATATTTGTGGTGATGTGGGTGGGTGTGGTGTTCTAAACCTGGGAGTGTTCACTGCTCAGACTTCGATTTAACCCGCTTGAAATGTGGATTGTAAAAATAGGACAGCTGTACAGGCATTTCGACTGCCTGAATTTCCTATTCCAATCTTGAGAAATATCAAGCAGCTTCCATGGAGATTTTGCACCAGCTTCTCAGGACCTCTGTTGGCCTGCCTTGCTAGAATAAGGGCCACCCACATTGTCAAACGCGCCTGTTTTTTTTGTTTTTCTGGCAGAATTGTACAATATTCTCTTTTTAATGTGTACAGATCAGAATGACTGGTTTCATATGGGGTTTTATCTGCTTGCATTTCCCAGTTTTGGTGTGCTACAGAACGCTGGAACGAGGATTGCAGGCAGCCTTGCTTTCTAGCTGCGCTGTGTTTTAAAGCAGCTTTCATAACGCGTCTCTTCTCGACCTTGTTTTGTGAGCTGCGGTATTGCAGTATTCAGCGTCTGGGGTGTGTTTCCTGTTTCTATTCTAGTCCATGGCTTCTGGGCCTTTGCTTCCTGTGCGTGTGTGTTATTCAGTTTCTGGGGCCCTCGGTTTGCGTTTCTCTCAGCCCTCTATTTTCACAGTAGTGTTTCTAGTCTAAAAACGGAATTGAGGCTCCCTGATTACAGGAACCAGAGCATCTGAACATGCGTGCTGTGGACTGAAGTTCATGTGAATGTCTTTCAGCTGCTTATCCTTTTCCAAAATCAGTAAGAACTGGAGCTTTTTATCTGCCCCCCCACCCCCACACACACACACAGAAATGCTGTATTTGTATGGTTAATATTTTAAAGATCTGTGATTTAATTTCTGGCTTGTATGTTGTACCCCACACTGCAGCAGAACACACACAAACTATATTAAGATACTAAGTGTCTAGAGTAAAAAGATGAAGCCGTTGAAAGCTTTATTTTAGAGAAAACGGGCAGACGTAGGGTAATCTGATTACCCCCCCAGTTTGGGCTCCTGTTTTTCAGGACTGGGCATCTGTGCTGCTTGCTGGGGCTCCCTGCTGCTATTGTGAGTGAAACAAAAGGCTCATCAGGCTGTTACCCATTGTAAAGATGTGAACACCACTTTTGGGTTTGAGATGACTTCATGAGAGCTGCATTTGAACCCTGGCACCACACCCAAAAGCTGTATTTTACTTCATTTGACATTTGTCGAGTCTGTTGCAACCTGGAAACTGGTAACTAATTACTGCTTTCTAAATCTTGAATGACATTTTCTGTTGCCCAGGTCCCTAAAGGTTAATAAAGCGAGTGAGCAATTCCATTTCTGGTATTGATCAACATTGCAGCTGGTGGTTACAATTAATAATTTATCTTTTATAGAACACGAGAAATGTGAGGACTGAGACGAGGCTGTTTGGTCTAATCTGGCGTTTGAATGCCTGTTACTGACAAACGAACCACCCTGCATCCATAGTTTTAAAGAATGGCCTGCTTGTTTTCTGTGTGGAGTGCAGTGAGCAAGGCAGCCAGTGATGATGTCACTATGAGGGCATATTGGGCAGCACGCTCCCAGCTATTTATGTTCACACCAAACAAATGTGTGTCATCAAATATAAATTGAGATCTACAGAACAGAAAATCTCTTTGGCACTGCAACAGCCAACAAGTGCTGGGCAGACAGCCTTAAGGCACATGCTTTTGAAAAGAATATAAATGTATTTTGATTTAATTTACTGGTTTGACTCGGTTATAATTTGTTTGACCTATAGATCTGGTCAACAAGCAGGTTACCAAAATACATTTGTTACTATATTATGTGTAGTGATTTAAAAAAAATTCTAGCCCAATTAGGAGAATACATTTAGAAATCGGACCACGGGATTGGAAATTGAGGCTGTGTTGCACAGGCTAGCTTGTCCCGAGTTTCCAATGGAATGGGAGTGCCCTCTTATGGTTGAGCTCAGCTTTGCAAAGAAGCAGCACACCCAGTCTCAACATTAGGAACACCAATTGGTGAAAGTGACCCATTTCTCTGAAGACTTATTAGAAGACTTCTCTTTGTAGGTACACTGTGTCATTCAGATGTCTGTCAAATCCATATAGCAGTTGTCATAAGGTGCTGATGGGCAGTCTGTAGGTTTCAATGTCCTTCTGAGTAGCCTCTGAAAAGACCCATTACCCTTTGAGAATAATACTGCCAGTCCTTTGTTTTGATACAGACTTGTATTGGACACAGGACCGAGCTAGACATAAAATGCGAAGTCATACATTTCAGATTAATTAAGCGAGCAAGCTTAAAAAACGTACAATCTTCACAATGGTTTAGCTTTTCACCCTGCTTAAAAAGAAACAGAGCACTTGAATCATGTTTTTGGGTGAAACCCTGGCTGTATCAGTCTGTTAGAGAAATGTGCTTCAGAAATAGCCCTTGGAAGATTGAATGCCTTGTCCATTTCCCAATCCAGTGGAACTTAAGTAGTTTATTGAATATTGGTTACCAAAACTCCAGCTGATTGCTATTGAAATAAGTTTAAAAAAAAAAAAAAAATGAATTGGATGTCAAATGATACGGCCTCCTTTTTGAAAGTTATTGGTTTCAGTTTTTTGCTGCCTGCAGGGGAGGAGGGGTGTACTGGTAGATCATTATTCATGTGGTTTCCATAGGTTCCTTTTGGCATTTTAATGATCAGGGCAGATAAACGAGAGTTATGAGAAGAGCGTGAAATGCATTACATCAAGATTGTTAATTTTAACTAGAGCAGAGAGGCATGATGTATGCAGTGAACGGTTTGTGAGATTGGGGATGGGGCTGGCAGATCTGAGTAATTATTTAGCGGTTGTAATTAAAGTGCGCTCGGAGGAAGGAAGGACGCTGGCTCAGGGCTGACTCGATTTCCTGTAACAATGACAGGCTTCTCTCTGTAGTAATTGACTGTGTGGTGACCCCTTGACTCCAGCCTGTGTGTTGGTGTGTTGACACGTGGAACAGGCTCAGGTTGCCATGGCAGCGCTGGAGACGCATTAGCTTTTGCAGGGAGGATAAAGGAGCACATCTGATGCTGGATGAGGCTTTGCAGACAGTTTAAAGCATGCCAGGGAGGAACGTGCTGGTGTAGCTCTAGTTAGTGATAATAGGCAGGCTTGCTGTCTTGCCGAGGTTAGGGCTGTGTCCTGTGTTTTTAAGAGTCCAAGCATGTATGTTAGATGAGTTTAGCCAGCCTGTCCAGTTCAGCTTGCACAAAGGTTGAAGGAGGATTTATTTAAGAGAAACTGCCTTAGCAGTTACACCTGGGATGAATATAGAGATATCCGCACACAGGTTGCCTAATGTATTTGCGGCAATACCATAGAAACTTCTTGTGGTGGCTTTGAGTGATCTGATGGCTGTGGCTCGTGCAAATATTTCAACATGTCTTACGGTTTGAGTATTTTTATAGTTTGGATTTTTAGGCTTACGGTAAAATTAGCAGGCCCAGTTGGATAAAGTCTTGACTGATATTTACAGCTGTGGAAAATAAGGTACCGACAGTGGTCTGTGCGCTTGTGACTTCTATCCATCCGCCCATCCTAACGGTTCAACTCCCCCTGCTCGGGGAGCTTCTCTGCAGACCCTGGGGTGGTGATGGCTTTCATGGAGTTGTTGTTAATGCTGTTCCTGGGTTGGGATCAGGCTACACCTCACACATGCTAAATGAAGCTGCAGGTGTTTTCAGCGGATTTCCTTTTTAACACGCTCAGGCCCTGTTGGTAACAAATCAGGTAATCTCAGCTTGAGGTTTGGTGTTTTCCCAGGGAAGTCCTTCCAATTGACTGCAGCAAAGGCCTGGTTTTTTGTGTACGACTATCGAACAGCTTCCCATGTAGGCTGCTTTGTTAAACGCTAAATAGAAATTGGGGATAGAGGGGGGACACGTACAAATGCTTTTAAAAAATGTTTGCACCACTGTATGTTGCATTTCTGGGGGAGTAAGTGAATGCATACTGCTGTTCTTAGTCATATCTTCACTTTTTTTTCTGAAGGTGCAGCTCTATAGAGATGTTGGTTACACCTGTCTGTCCCTGGTGCTCTATTTGCTAAACACACCCTCAATAATAAACTTAACGTCTGTTTTGAGCTGTTGAAACTGTGGAACACTATTGTGGGACTCCTAATACCAGTATGGAGAATAGGATTGCTCTATAGTGTTGTCCCTCAAGTGAGCTTTAAAATGTGAGCCTATTAGTCTGAGGACAGTGGAAAGGATGTGCTAGCGATTTTTAAAACCTTTGTTTATTAGTTTCTTTTTCCACCTATTCTAATTGTAATCAAGGTGAACCATTTCTAAAACTTCAGATCTTCTTCAAAGGGAGCCCAAATCTTACAGCTGTGTTTTTTTCAGAAAGAAATTGAAAATGCCATAGGTTTTCTTCGTTACACAGTCAGAGACGTAAACCCAGCTTCTCGTACACAGGATCTACGAGCTGCTGAAAGATTGTGATGGAATAAAAAAAGAAATGAAAATATCTTAAAGCTTAGCAATACAATACCTCCTTACATCACCTTGTCAAGTGTGTGCTATTTTTAACATTCATAAGATGTGGTGGTTGGAGGAGCTCTGTAAACAAGAAAGGAGATTTTTGTGGTTTTATTTAAATGTATTTGTGTTAATCATTGCTACAAGGTCTTTTTTTTTTTTTTTTTTTTTTTTTTTTTTTAGCTGTCTTGGGAAATTGCAAATTCAAAAAGAGCTGTTTTGTACAACCGTTGCAGTGAGCTTGAAGGCAGCTGCCTTGCAAACAGATGAAGAGGATATGAAACGTGTGCGGATAGAGGGAGGAGGGCTGCAAATGAGAGAGATAGATGAGTCGCGCATTTGTTCTGGTTTCGTTTCAAAAAGGCAGACCTGTCTCTTTCTGTAAACCATGATGAGTAGCCAGTATTTCGAATTGCACAGCGAGTGGAGGTATAATTAAATTTCTCAGCGAGCTGTGTGTAGTCAGCAGAACTGGGCAATGGGCAATATCGAGCTGTGACAAAAATCAATAAGTGCAGTAGCTGAAGCAGGGGCTCTGTGGCTCTGCTTTAAAAACAACCACAGGAAGAGAAGCTTTTGACATAAATGCATCATGTTCATGAGGGTTTGTTGGGCTAATGCAATTCTTCCCTTTGAAAATATGCAGCCTGGCGCTTTATTTGCATCTGAGAAATACTTTCTAGACAAGGGCATTTTGTTAAGGTTTATTTTAGGGAAGCTGTTCTTTACAAAATGAGTCATTGTATAGCAAGGATGTAAATATGAGAATGTCTCTCTTAATCCTTTCGTGCATGGAATATTGCAACATTGTTTTTCATTGAAAACATTTTCCATTGCTTTATATGGGGGGGAATCCTCATGATCCTATCTTGCCATTTGTTTCTTCCATATGTCCCCATGAAAAGACTAGGGGAGTTTTTTGGTGTCTGTCCTCATATGAGGTTGCTGTGCATGAAGGGCTACTTTTTAAAGGCTAGCTTAGTTGCAGTGACTAACATATATACATACCTTAATATACCTGTAAATATAACCTTTCTCATGCTTGAAGGAAAGGCACAGTCTTTGACCAGTAAACCAAATACAGGCAATAAGAGAGCCACTTTTAGATTTGTTTGTGACCAGACACATAGCTGATTAATCTTCAGATTATCATAAGTTTAAATGTGCACCCCTATTGTCCAGTGTGTTAGTCCCGACATCTCATCTGCTATGCTAAATCACTGCCCTGATTGATAGCAGAGATACAAGCCAGTGTGTGGCTCACTGTTCTTGCCTGAGTCGCATTCAAATTCAGATCACATTTCTTTTTTCATTTTTGACAAAACATCCCCAGGGCAAGGCTGTTTTATATGTATCTGCTTAGTTAAACAATTAAAAGGAAATTAGTAGTTTGACTAAGTGTGTTTAACACTCTGGCTTTGCATCCAGCATCTGTGTGGTCGCAGAATGGGATTTGTGGTCAGTAATATAACATTTTTCTAGCAGTTTTCTGGCAGCAGAGAATCAGTTCTTACTAGCCTGCAGCAACCCGAAATGACCTGGAAAGCAGGAATGAAGCCAGGGTACACGTCTCCACGATTCTCTTATGTTGCACTGACAGAGCTCTGACAAAACACAGTATTTAATTCAGCTGGGATCTTCTCCTAATGGTTGCTTGAGACAGGATGCTGGAGTGCCCTTAGGCCTACTGATGTAGTTATCTAGTTTGAATGAATACAAAGACTGCACTATTGATAACCAGGGGAGATTGTAGATCTCTGTTTAATTCAGATGCTCAAAGGCAACAGTACATTGCAACTTAAATCGGCGTGTTAAACTGTGACGCCTTATTTCTTTAAGCCTCTTTTAGCATTTGTGCTTAATCTATGCATTTGATTTTGTAGTTGTTCAACACAATGTGCATTGTAGTTCTGCTTCAGCCGCAGTGTTAAGTAATGGAATGCACAGATTGCTCCACTGCTTCTAAAATTGTGCTGGAGTCTCTAATCTGCAAAACTGTGATAAGATTCCTTTCACATTCTTGTGTTGAGACTTGAAGGGTCATGTGCTTGTGCTCTGGGGCTCAGAAGAATTTGTATCGTCACAGGAAATCACCAAGTGCATTCAATTCAGATGTTGCTTAGGGGGCTGGATACGAATTCATTTTCGTCTGTCTTTGAGGCAATATTTTCAGTCTTTATTTTTTTTTTACTTTTATTTCCATAATGAGCTTTTGTGCTTGGATTTGATTTCTTCAGAATGAGTTGTCACAAACGTTTTTTATATTGAGCACAGCTAAAATGATCTGAAAACAAAAATGCCAATTGCTCGTGTTTTTATTTATACTTTGGTATGTATACCACTTCTAAATCTTCAATGGTTTCTCTTTGTGCATTACAGTTTCACCAGCATTTAAAATATTGTATTCAATCTTGTTCATTTTGTATGTATTTTTTAAACTCCATGCACCAAGCAAACAGACAGTTCTACTATAACTAAACTAAACTAAGGAAATCAAGACAGCCTAGCTAACTAGTCTGTTGTTCAGTTGTTTCCTAGAGATCTCAGTGTTGAAAGAGCCTTCTAAAATTCCAGTTTAATCTTGGTTGGGTGCTTTTTTGTTTAAGGTTAGTTTCTAAAGAGCCAAGATTGAGTGCAATAAAATAAAAGGGAGTAATTCCCAAATTACATGATTCTCGTTTCCTGGAAATTTTCAAAGAAATCATTCTATGGGGGTGGAGTGATTTGTTCTGGAGTTTGCAGTTTCAGATTCTCTAATCTGATCAGAAGGTGGCCAGTGAGAGAAATGGTGTCCCTTCCATCAGATGCACTCCCCCTTGTTTATCATGGTGTTAGAAAGGTGTTTCTCTGGCATTGAGTTTACCAACAGCCTTTGAAGAATGTGCCATTGTGTCTCCTACAATGAGCCATTGTTCTGAGAACGCTGCTGTTTAAAGAGAAGGCCCCTCCCTGCAAGATAGAATGTGTGCCTTCGGGACGGGCCACCACCTGATCCAGCACAATACCAGTGTAGTTACTGCAAACAGAGGGGCCCTGGACACTGCTGTCTGTGTAGAAATGAGGAGAGATCCAATAGAGGCGTTTGCATTTCCCCTTTGGGCCACCGGCTGATTCACAAGGCCCTCTGTGTCATGCAAATGGCTTGAAAAACTTGCAGGGTCCCCCCAGTGCGCAATGAATCAAATTCTTAGACTTCTGTTCAAACTGGTCTGCTGTTGGCAATAGTGAACTAAATATTCATGCAGCTGGAATACTTGAGTAGCTTTGTAGAAGAATGCCGAATGTCAGCATGTGCTTTTTTTTTTTTTTTTTTTTTTTTTTGTTTTGTTTTTTGTTTTTTTGGTAAAGAATCTTGCCTCTAGTATTAGTTTTGAAGCTGTACATTTTGTACAAAGCAGTTGTTTTGAATGCAATGCTAATACAAAGCTGTACAATCATTCCCAGTTGTAGATTGGTGTGCTTTACTTATTAGATTTACCATACCTGACAAGTATAGTAACATGGTTTATGTTTTTTTGCTCTTGTATTAAGATAAGACGTTCTCATATTAAAGCAGGTTTGGTATTGAGCATTGCTCCCTGTCTAGGCTTTTGCAGCATTGATTATATGCATTGAAAGGAAGGAAAAAATGGTTCAGTTTCCTCCTGTCAGGTTTGGATAATTATTTCCTTTATTAAACAATGTCTATTTTCATAGATATTTGTAGAAGGTAGTTTTGATAGCTGTGACAGTAGAGGCCATTGTTTTATTAGGTGCCATACCATAAAAGCCTCAATGTTATGTTGGTGAACCTTGCAGAGCAACACCCATTAAAGCTAGTATGGTACCCTTTTCATCAGTGTGACTTAATGCAAATCTGATGCGTTACTGCAGATTCACCTGTAATCCACAGCTACAGAAAAGAAGAGGTATTCCAGTAGGTTATAGCAGGCACCTGTCGTAATGCAGTCATCGCTGGGTGCTTTATAGAGAGCTGCCATCAGAAATGCAGCTTTGGGTGGATGTTTATTCAGAGGTTATGCCAAGTGGAGTTCTGCATGAATAGCGTTCATTCATTGTCTTTTTACGAGTGGTAGGAGGGTTAGTCCTTTGTTTTTGGTGGGATCTCTGGTACTGCTACGTTGGCGAACAGGGAGAAAAAGTCTGAAATCGTTCCAGTTTTAATCGGCATCCACCTCCTGCCATTCCCTCTGGGGTTCCTCTTGTCAGGTCACGTCTCCCAAAAATAGCAGCAGGCTTCGTTTCAAGTGAAAAACCGCCGGCTTCAGGGCTGCAGCCAGCCTTACAGTGTGAGATTTCTAAGGGAAATAGTTGGCCACCTTCCAGCTTGTGCATTTTATATTTTGTTTTTTTTTATCTGACTGGCAGATGACTGTGGGAAACACATGGAGAACACGTGAGAATAAACTCCACAATGCTTGGAATTTCCTCCAGCACTCTCTTGCTTGGCTGTCAATAAGGACAGATAGTAGTAAAGAAAGGCGTGTGTTGAGTGAACACAACCTCAAGGGAAAGAGTGTAAGAGGAAAATCCCTGAAAGAGCCCTGGATTTTTATAGGTATACAGATCAATATTTTGTAGCATTTATATAGGCTGGGATCAGGTGTAAAACCTGAGTAACTGGCAATGAGACATTCACATGAAGGAAAAGAACAAGCACTAGACAAGCTGTATTTTTTGTATTGCATATATGTAAAATGTGCTGGAAAAGGGAATTGGGAGTAAAAATCTGAACAAAATCACAATGATTCTTGTGAAACTGAAGCCAAGATATTAACTGTAAGACCCAAGTCCATTGAGAGGGAGGAAAGTGAACTGATTGGGCAGTGTGGAAGTTTTAAAATAATAAACAGCACATTCTCTAGGCTTTGGATTTTGGTTCTTTGTGAAATGCAGGGCGCTGTAATTTTGGATGCCTCTGACTTACGATAGCTGTAGCAGGTTTATAAACAAAATCCCCTTGCCAGTTAACTTCAAAACTATAATGGTTTTATTTGTATTTCAGCATAATAGATAAGACTTTCATTGCATCGTGCTTTAAGCTGTGTGGATTTACTATAGGCTTAATTAGTTGCACCTGAGCCTGCAGCATCTAGGGGATATCTAAGATCAGATGTGTCCTAAGCTCATTGGAAAGACAGAAATGGCTTGAAATGTACCCTGACCCCCCAAAATAAAGAAACCTTCTATACCATAACTGCTGTCCTATTGACTATACAGTTACTACCCACTAGCCCCAAAATGTTGTTCCTGCAGGTGTGAAGCATATTTAAGACTTGAAAATTAAAAAAAAAAAAAAAAATCATTTTCATGAAATGTCTTCATTTTGAGAGCAATGTTAAATTGAATTCCCTGCATTAAACATGTTTAAAAAGAAAGCTGCTTCTCGTTCCTGTTCCAGTAAGATAAATGCAGCATGTATTTTGTTGAAGAGCTGCAGTTAGCTGAATGCTGTTTCTCTGGTCTCCCCAGGATCTGTCTGGTTCCATTGATGACCTACCCACGGGGACTGAGGGTGCCCTGAGCCCCGGAGTGAGCACCTCAGGAGTGTCAAGCAGTCAGGGAGAGCAGAGCAACCCAGCCCAGTCCCCCTTCTCCCCACACACCTCCCCCCACCTGCCAGGCATCCGCGGGCCCTCCCCCTCGCCTGTGGGCTCCCCAGCCAGCATCACGCAGTCCCGGTCCGGACCCCTCTCTCCTGCCGCTGTACCAGGTAAAGGCAGCTTTGCCAATCCAGTGCATTTCTATAGAGAGCTTTACAGGACATGCATATCACAAAATTACAAAAGAAAGCAGCCAAAAACAGAATATATTCATATACATTTATAATAACCAAGGTAAATCTCCAGGGGTGGATTCAGAGACCCCCCCCTCCCCTCCATGTTAGTATAAGTCTTGACCCGCCGTTCCTAAAGTAACATTAGGCAGTCCAGGATTACCAAACATTGAATTATTTTTATTTAATGTAAATTTAGAAGCAATTGATCTGGGAAGTTCCACACTTGAACTGAACTAGCTTTCAGTCCTTTACTACACTCCTGTAGTCTAGCCTTGGGCTTGGCTAGTCACTTTCACATTGGATTTCTCTAGCTTCAGTCAGTGGATATGACCTTTTATATAAAGGTCTTGTTAATGCAATCCCTTTTTGAAAAGATTTTCTTTTTTTTTTTTAATTGGTCTAGTAATGTGTGTTTCTGTTTAAGTTAAATACAATGTTTGGATTTCAGCTTTGAAAGAGACACAGTGCATCCTTTTTTGTGTGTGTTTCAATAGTCTTCTGTATTTCAGGGAATCAGATGCCACCCAGACCCCCAAGTGGACAGTCGGATGGCATTCTGCACCCTTCCATGAATCAGTCTGCGATGGGCCAAGATAGAGGTATGTGTTACAACATGAGATCTATGTATTTAGTTGTATTATAGGATTACGGATGAAGTTATTGACGGACAAGGAAAGCAGCAGATTTAAGGTGGCTTGATGGGGAATGTTCACTTCTATTTTCTATTTGCTGTAAAATAGTAATTTAGCTGTTTTTGTAACTCAAATGCCTTTTTTATGCTTTAGCAAGTCTTAAATATGAACACTGCTGCCAGGTACTGGTATTCAGAAAGGAACATTTGTAACTGAAAAATAAACGCAATTTTATTTTAGTAAACTTAATGGGGTATGTACACAGCTCGGCAGAGCTATCTAACAGACAAGGAAAATCGAATGATAGAATTGCCTTGCAGAGCGACAAAGCATCTCCTGCATTCCAATTTATCTTGCCTGCAGATTATATTTCTTTTCTACTGTATCCAGAAGCTTCTTGACTATCTCCCGGTTTGTTTCCCTGAAGCATTCTTGCAGAGGAACCCCCAGATGCCTCCCTATGGTTCCCCGCAGTCTGGCTCCGCCTTATCTCCACGCCAGTCCTCGGGAGGCCAGATGCATGCTGCCATGGGGCCTTATCAGAACAACTCCATGGGTAACTACGGGCCTCAGGGTGGCCAATATGGACCTCAAGGTGAGACTGGAAGTGCAGTCTGGATCCTGATTCCTCAGCTGTAGTCTCCCAGACCCCTTAGTCAAGGGGTTAATGTCTGGGTTGATTTCCACGATGCGGAAGTCTGCTGTTAGTATGATACAGATAAACAATGGATATTGCAGTGGCTGTAGAAAAAGCTGTTCAGTGACAATACACCTAATATTCATTGTTAGCAAGCCGCAGTGCCACATTCCGCCTATTACATTTTATTATAGAATCACAAAGACAAATCAGCACGATAAACAGAACACTTCAGAAATGTGTTTTTTTCCATAGTCCTTTTTGCTAAAACAGCTGCATCAGATGTATTGTAAGTACGTGGCAAACATTAAAATTGTATTTTTTTAATCTGATTGCCGCTTGTTTGTCCCCCTCTTTTTAGGTTACCCTAGGCAGCCCAACTACTCCGGCATGCCCAACGCGAGTTACCCTGGCCCTGGGATGGCCGGCACCATGAACCCCATGTCTGGTCAAGGAGGAGGGCCGGCCTACACGGGCATGCCCCCAGGGAGGATGGGTCCTGGACAGATGGGCGCCCGGCCCTACGGCCCCAATATGGGTCCCAACATGGGTAACATGCCCCCGCAGGTGGCCTCGGGAATGTGCCCTCCTCCGGCCGGGCTCAACAGGAAGGCTCAGGAGGCAGCGGCAGCTGCAATGCATGCAGCGGCCAACTCCATCCAGAGCAGGTAGGGCATCATCCAGTACGCTGCCGGAGCCACTGAAGGAACTCTTTCAATCAGTTGTGTTCTAAATGGTAAGAACATGGCAGTGGGTGTTCTGAAGGTGTAGAGCGCAAACATGGAAACTGTTTTAATACATTCACAACAAAGCTGACAAGTGTCAGTGTTTTCTTGATTGGGTCATGTCCGTCCATACAAATAGACTGGAATCCTAATCTGATTACCAAAAGGATTTGTATAAAGATATTCTAGTCTAAATATTTGCCATTGAATTGACTTGGTTTCTTAAGTATTTGTAAATTTGGCACTACTCAGGTTGTGGATAATGCTGTTCATATTGTTTACAGTTTACTGTTCAGTGATTACCTTTTAATTGCTGTAATGTTTGAACACTGTTTTAATTTCTAATGGTTAGTGCATATGGTGCTCACTGGTCAGTAGGTGTGAATTGGGGCCTTTGCTTTCTGGTACATTAGAATTGGTATTCCTATCACTTCAGCAATGTTTTAAACTCACAACAACTTAACTCTTTCATGCATAAGAGTTTGTAGTAATCGGGAAGAAATCCGCTAAGCAGCCAGATATACAGTGGTGGAAATGCAAGTTCAGCAATAACCTGCAATGAACTGCTGCATTTTTATGTTTCTGATTGAGGTGGCTGTTTGGGGTTTTGCTCTTGGTTTGTTGATGAATTAAGAAATAATGAAGCCTATTAACTACGCTGATGATCTTGAATATATTTAAGGAGCAGAAGGTCTGTTGTGCAATATACCCATGGCATCCTCTATACAGCCTGCACCAGGAATGCACTGCTTATTCTTGAAAGAGTTAAACTGATAAGATTGACTAAATAAGTGAGTTCAAGGTGTGCTGAATGCCACCAGAACAGGATTTCTCATGTGTTTGAAAAGTGCTCCTCATTAGTTACCCCATCTGTGGTTTAAATGAGCATGTGCCTTTCATTTAAAAGCCTAAGTGCACTCAATGTATTGAATAACTTGCCTCATAATCACCTAATTATAGGGGCTGGACCTGCCACAGCGCAATGCTCTTGGATTCAGTGGTGAATAATCTAAGTGTCACTGGATTTACCTTTAGTGCGATTCGGCCGAGCTCCTCCCTTTGCTGCATGTCACTGCACAGTAAAGTGGAAGAGCAAGCTGGAACCACTTCATTGCTGGCTGCATAAGAGAAATAAATTCAGCAAAATTCACGACCAGTAATAGTATGACAAGGGGAATCTCTCAGCCATTCCTTCATTGGGATTCCCAAATCCTGTGCCTAACGCGATCTGGTGCATTTTAATAAACAATTCTGTTGGAGTCAAAACAAGATTGCTGTCTTTTTATATATAATAAACCCAAAGCAATGCATAGTGTGTTTTGAGACAAGTCAGCAACCATCTCAAATTTTATCTGCTTACATCTTGATGTGTCCAGTAGTTATTTAAATACCATCACACATTATTGAACACTCCCATTCCTTAGCGGTTTGAGTCATCCCAGTTTTTAGTGCAAGTCATATCAGACAGGCCTCTTTGGCTCACTATTAAATGGAATGGCTGAATCTGCTGTGTCACTTGGGAGGCCTTTTAAATGATGCCCTGCTATCTAACTTAAATCAGTAAGTTAAAGCACAGTCTGGCTGGTACCTCCCCTCTGGAGTGCCTGTGAAAATCACCTACAAACTGCTGGAAAGCTGTATTTAGGTTCTCTTCTCCCGTCTCATTCCCCAAGACGTAGCGAGAACTATCTTGGAGCAGCCCTCCCTGTAGGAGGCTTATTTTAACAAGGAAATGTTAAATGGGGAAGCAATGCAGTGCTGTGGCACCTGGAGCAGGGCTCGGTGGAGGTGCTGCTGTGTCTATAATTGTATCCAATCTAATTAGCTGTGTTCTGTGTTAAAGGTCCTAATGAGAAGCAGACTAGGAAGCTGATCGTGGGGATTGGTTAGAGGAGGCTCCAGGGACAGGAGAGCAGTGCAGCTGTCAGTAAGCTCAGTTAGGTGGTGATAGACAGACAGATGGAAAGATGCCGCTCGGTGAAGGGTACACCAGGAAAGATGTTACTGGAAGTAGACTATAGAGACTAAAGGGAAGAATTGCAGCAGATCAGGCAAGGCAATCTATGGAGTATGTGGTTTTGTGTGTTTTTCTGATTGTTCGAGCTGTTCTGGACTGTGATCTGAGCCACCTATCCAGAGAAGGATTAAGACAAATGGGTGAATGAGCTGATAAAGCGTTCTTCCAGCAGTGTTACTCGGCCAGGGAGGACCCTGCCTGGAGCTTGCTGTTACATAATATGTTTTTGTATTTCTTAAGCTTTTACTATGTAGCCTGGAGCAAGGCACGTGTAAACAGCTCAAGGTTTAGAAACAAATGTGTTTAACCAAGCTCTCTGTGATACAAAAAAATACAGTGCAACAATTCAGAAATTCACAAATGTAGTTTAATTCACGGTTAGGTCTCCATGATGGCTAATGTCTAATATTTGTGTAAGATTGAAATAAGGAACAATGAGCATTGCTCTCTTATCGTTTACACACACTGTCCTGTCAAGTTCTTCTTAAAACATTGTTTATTTTCCTACTAGCTCCAGTTTGATATGAAATGTATTTGACTTTGTGCCAGTGTGAATTTAAAGGTATAGTGGGGTCACGTTTCATTTAAATTTAGACATTTTACATATAAAACTAAAATCTACTGTTTTGCAGAACTAGAAAGAAACAACTAAGGTTAAGTGAATGCCCTGCATTTTAATTGAGGCTTTTGAACATATTTGTTCTGTGGAACTTTGCAGGGTGGTAAATGCTTTGTGAAAATGGTCCATAAGCATAACAGCTTTCACATCATATAAAGAAACCCCTTTGAATCCATTAACCAGGAGTTTTTTCCTGCAGACCGCCCGGCTACGCCAACATGAACCAGGGGGGCATGATGGCTGCTGGCTCCCCCTATGGCCAGAGTATGAACAGCATGCCTGGAATGATGAACCCGCAGGGCTCCCCTTACCCTATGGGTGGCAACATGGCCAACAATTCTGCTGGTGAGTGGAGCTCATTCTTATTGAAAGGTGATGATATACACAGGCTGCAGTATACACATGGCAACACAAACAGATGGTGTGTAATGGGAGGACCTGAATTAGTCACCAGATGGACTGTGTTGTAAGATGTGTGCTCTAATTCAAGGTGCTTCTGGAAGTTCGTAAACTGTAGTTTTATTTTAAAGCCTTTAAATGTTGTTATTTCAATATCAAAATAAGCACAGAAATGTATTCTTTAGCATACAGAATCGAATTTACTGTTTCTTTTAACAGGAATGGCTCCTAGCCCTGAGTTATTGGGGCTCGGTGATGTGAAACTGACTCCAGGGCCCAAAATGAACAACAAAGCGGACGGGACTCCTAAAACAGAAACAAAATCAAAGGTAAGACAGGAGACCTTAACTAAGACCCTTCCTGGAAAAATGTAATAACCACAACAGTTCTGTTTTGTAGTAGTATTGATTCATATCAAGGGTGTATTTAGAATATTAAACACTGTGGATGTCTTTATCCTCAAAGCTGTCCTTGTCATCCCCTTATTCCAGAAGTCCAGTTCATCCACGACGACCAACGAGAAGATCACCAAGCTGTATGAGCTGGGCGCCGAGCCGGAGAGGAAGATGTGGGTGGACCGCTTCCTGGCTTTCACGGAGGAGAAGGCCATGGGGATGACCAACCTCCCAGCCGTGGGCAGGAAGCCCCTGGACCTCTTCAGGCTCTACATCTCTGTCAAAGAGATCGGAGGACTAACCCAGGTGAGGGAGAGCTGTGCAAACTCACTCGCGGGTCCGCTGCTATAAACTATCTATTGAACATCAATGAAGGAATATGTACACTTTCATTACATGTCAAGTACCCAGTGGCAGTGATGTACGAGGAGGTCTCGTCTACCTTCTATTGATGTTCTCCTCCTTGAAGTCTTCTGTATTCACTGGTGCTCCAGGTGGTGCACACTGAGGCATAAATCAATTTCAGTACTTTAGCGAATCTGCTCAAATATGACAAGGGGGAGAACTAGGCCATGAAGAAGTAGGTCAAATCAAACTCCAGTGCGGCGTCACAGGCCTGCAAATTAAAATCAATTTTCAGTCATTTCCTTAATTACTCTTCCTTTTCAATTTAACACTGGCAAAGCCATTCTCACATGTTGCTGTTACTCCCAGCTGCATCAAACGATAGAAAGCAGTCTGTTAATGCACGCTTAATCGCCTGTTAATGGAAATTGATAGTCGGCCAGCAAATTCTCTATGTGCATAATTCTTAATTACCTTTGTGTGTGTGTGTAGCTACCTTACTGGAGAAAGCAGCGTGTCCCAAGTTTTGTTTATCAAGATTCAAGCAGCTGGATTTATCTGCGAACTGAAGAAAGCTATCAGTATACATGCATATGCAATCAGGACAAGAAGCCACATATTCAAAGGTCCATACACTGAAATCTACAAACATTAAGAAAATGAATACAGTGGTAAATAACACATTTGACATTGGCGCAAATATCGGGATTGCTGGGGACGCGTATCTTATTTAAAGTGCTATGTAAGCTGTGCTCCAGTCCAGTCTTACACAGCTGCTCTTGGGGGATTTTGTGGGTGTTGCCCATGGCTGTTTTTGCTGAACCTCCCTTTTGTTTGCAGGTGAACAAGAATAAAAAGTGGCGCGAGCTTGCTACCAACCTGAACGTGGGCACCTCGAGCAGCGCTGCCAGCTCCCTGAAGAAGCAGTACATCCAGTGTCTGTACGCCTTTGAGTGCAAGATCGAGCGAGGAGAGGACCCCCCGCCAGACCTCTTCAATGCAGCTGATGCTAAGAAGAACCAGGCCAAGATCCAGCCCCCTTCCCCTGGTGAGTACGGGACCTCTCGGAGAAAACCTTGAATTACCCTATAGCTGGTCCGATGCACAACTTTTAAGGAGTGTTTTAAAGACATTGATATTCTGAAATCAAGTTTGCCATTGGAGAAAGCCTTTTCAGCTGTTTTATTGGGAGTTATTAGTTTATTTTTCAAAGCACTGTTTAACCTAAACATTTATCAACACAACAAAGAACAAACAGGGATGGAAGTAACTCTCATTATATAGCAGTTTGATTTATTCCTGGTTTTACGATGAGTTTAATAAGACACCTGAGCATGTTACTGTGGCTGACCAAACTCACAGTAAAACCTGGAATGGGTGAAACTGTGATGCAATAGGAGTCGTCTTCCCATCCCTGTTTTAAGGTGTAATAACCAAGGTTAGCTCCGCTCAGTTCCCTATTTTACCACAAAGCTGTAATTCTGATACGGGACTTGTGAATAGGGATAGCTAGAAACAGGGAAGTGGTTAAGCTGTCCTTCAGATTTACACAGCAGTCCCCTCATAGTTTTTCTTTGTTCAGTGGTTTTGTCGCATGGCACTCAACACTGTTTTATTGCGTTTGTAAGATGGCTAAATACAGTAATTTGCAATTGTTACAACATGCAAGTTAAGTGTAGTAGTCCTTTTAATAGTTCTGCTTTTGAGTCTTGTGGAGGATGGAGTTTTGTGGAAACAGAGGGTTTTTGCTTGAGATTGATGTAAGAACAGTTTGAAATGTAACATTTAATTTGTTGAAAGCCGCATATGCAAGCATGGTAATATCCACAGGTACATTGTGATCTGATTTGATTTTTTTTTTGTATGGTTCTTGACTTGTTTGCCCCTAAACTTTTGTCTGTCTTAAGTACTGCTGATGCATCATATATATTGCCTTATAAACCACTCTATAAAACTACAGATAATGGGAAGGCGCATAACCCCAAATCCATGTTTGTAAAGTCCTTTACTTCAGCCGGAACTGATGTGAAGGTTGGTTTTGTGTTTGAGTTTAAATCAGGGTCCCCTTTGTATACAAGGCTAAGCTGCTACTTCCAGGTTTGAAAGGAATCTGTGTTGTTTTTGAAGGACTTTCTGAATCCGGTTGCTCCTCTTGCCAAATTGTTCCATGTGTTTGTGATTGCCGCCAGCATGTTTTCCAGTGTGTGCCAGCGTGTCCAAGCGCTGTCATGTAAAACTAGGGATGCGAGGTGACGGAGCAGGGGGCCGCGAGGTGGAATTCCTCCGCTTACGCAGAGAATGTTTGTAAGCTGATTCCTGCCAGTGTCATCGAGAGGGAGATTGGAGCTGTGTTTTTGTTGGCCTGAAGGTTTCTGAGCGGCAGATTCCCTGGAGGTTTGTGTTGAGCCAGAAATGATGAATGGGGAAGGGAGGTGTGTGTGTAAAGTCACACACACTCTCTGTGTGTGCAAGCCAGGGAGAGAACCCCCTGCAACCTCCCCTCCTTGTCACTAGTCAGGGAGGGGAATCCCTGCTCTAGGGAGTGGTGGTTGGGGGGGTGTGAAGTGGCGAAATGTGAATAAATGTGACCTGGCAGTGACCCCCTGCATGAGTACAACTTTAATGAATAGAAAGCATGAGTCATCACACACTGCATACTAATACTAGGGAAGTCACTGGGAAAAATAACTCACATTTATGTATGGAGCTGTGACTTGGGCTAATCTCTCAATTGGCTTGTTCCAGCAGAGATTTAAATTGAGGGGTTGGCTTTCTCGTTCCTAAAGCCTGCTTTTGATATATCTCCATGGGTATTTAATGCGATTTTAGGATACAAAGAACTATATGCTGGGTAATTATTGTAAACAGTGATTTTAGTTTGTATTACAAGTTTATAGCAGTGAGTTTAGTGGATTGCTGCCCAGTGTTGGACCTGCACTTAATTCTTTTGGAGACTTTGCATGTCCTGGCGTTTAACAGTTCAACAAAGTCCATCAATTAAGCATATTTAACTTGACGCTGCAGGCCTGTATGTGGGTCTAGGAATTGTACTCAGAATACAGAAAGAGTACTGTGAAACACCAGTCCAATCACAGGCAGCATTAACCTTCCCTTCCCCCAAAGAAATACCTGCTGCACTGCATTGCTTAACAAATGAATTGAATAAATTGCTGCTAAGTAATGTATGAAGGATTTCTGTACTTGAATAATGATTTTGGTTAGTGCACTCAAACTGGCCCCCAATTATAAATGCATTATCATGCTAATGTTTATATATTGCTTATGTGGTATGCATTTTGAATATTTAAAGAGCCAGTGTCCTTGCACATGAGCTAGTGTTTCTACCGATGCTGCTTTTCAAAGAAAACCGAGCTGAAAACAGGAAGCCGAGTGCTTGCTGTGATGTGTACAATGCAAGCCTGCAATCTTCCGTAGGCCAACTAAACAAAAAACAACCCACTATTCACAGAACAAACCCAAGAGATTTGGTGGATCTTGCTTAAAACAAACTCATTTTAACTATTAAGGAAAATGGTTGCTCTTGCCAGACCTGTTGTTAGACAAATAAAGCCAACATGTTAAGCATTGTGCATTTTATTTTTTTCTTTTGCCTTTTTTATATTTATATTCAATCTTATAGACAATTGTACTGTTATGGCTTCCGGTAGACGTTGTGTGGTTTCTTTGATTACATGATAAATATCTAAATTTAGTTTAGTTTAATACTAGGTGATGCAAAGCATTTGGCTGAAGCTGTAGGTCAAGGATAAGTAGCAACCTTTTGTAAGTTAAGTTAGGGTTATTGCTTCCCTAGTAAGTGTAATTACTAATAAATGATGTGGTTAAAATCGGTGTTCCTTTTTAAAGCCATGATAGATGACTCTTGGTTATATGAGGTGAAAGTCATCAGCACTGTTTTGCATTTGCATACAGAAATGCTGACATTGTGTTCTGATTTATTGGTATTTCAAACACATTGTGTCATGCTTTGTTTAAAACCAGGTTACAATAATCACAAAGGTAAATAGATGGCTTTGACATCACTCTGCAGTGTATTGTAAACTTCAGTTCTGAAAAACTTGAATCAATTTTATTTTTGCATCACCATGGCTACTTTTTATGAAATCCTGCTTGGCCAATGTCAGACTGTGTGTCTCGGGGCACTTGCACCTAGTCTGTTTGGCCCTTTGCTTGAAGTTCAGTTCTCTTGGAGTGATATGTGAAACCTCTGAGAACCACAGAATCGCACCAGGATGTGCATCAAACCAAGTGAACCGAGCTCACTTGAAATGGTCATGTCGGTTCGCTTGGAAGGGGACTGGGTACGTTTGCCACTTTGCTCCTTTTTGCATTTCACGTGGAAGCGAACCGCTCCAAACAGCGAAGCAAATCGTGGAAGTGATGTAGTTCAGCAAGCGCCATGGAAGGTGTGAACTACGATTGGAATCACTTGCAAGTGAACGAGGTGTGAAAGTGCCCTCTGACCATGTCTGTGCTTGTGTTCCACACAGCGGGCTCCGGGTCCTTGCAGGGGCCTCAGACTCCCCAGTCCACCAGCAGCTCGATGGCAGAGGGAGGAGATCTGAAGCCCCCCACTCCGGCTTCTACACCACACAGCCAGATGCCACCCATGCCTGGAGTCAGGTACTGTTTAGATCAGTAATGGCATTTTAAATAAAGAACCATGAGGATTGCCCTCAGTAGGGTAGGGCTCAAGGATAGAGGCTGACAATCCACCAAGACTCATTTTTGGAAAATATTTTAATGGAAAAATCAGGAAGTGTGACCATCCTTGAATGTTTATGTAGCTGCCTTTTTAAAATTTGTTAAATAAATATTTCTTCAAGTTAAAAGTAGCTATGTCTGCAACATGCATATCACACTGATGTATACTTTTTGCAGTGGAAATTGCTTCTCGTAACAAATGTCCACGCATAGCTGAATATATAAATTGGAAAGTTTCATCTACCCATGATTTAATTATTGCTAAAAGTGGCATACATACAGACATCCATACAGCTGCACTGTCCCCTTTTAATTGTAACTTTTTGATTTTTGTGCTGAAAGCTGAAGCCAACTAGTTATGCTCGTCCAACAGTAACCTCTGTTGTGATTTGTCACTTCTTAGGCCTAACATGGTAAACCTCCAGGACCCGTTTGCGGACGGCAGCGATCCTGCTTTCCAGAGGCGGAATTCCATGACTCCCAACTCCGGGTACCAACCTGAGATGATGAGCCGGATGCAGTACGAACCCAACAAGGATCCCTTTGGTGCCATGCGGAAAGGCAAGGACATTTCTCCAATACATTCTAGCATTGTACTAACAAGACTAACCACAGAATATTTTAGGAAATTGAAGTGGAGCATTTGGTAAATGTGCACCTTGTCAATATTGTATTACTCTCAGAAGTTGAAAGAAAAGGCTAAGATATTTCCTATTTTGTGCGGCGAGAAAACCCATAGTGTCTGCATTCAGGGCCTGATTTAAGAAAAATGTGAACAAAGAGCTTTTTTTATCAAAATCCTTGTAAAACTGGACTTAAATAGCACTTGATGTGTATTTGACTGATGTCTGACAATATATTGTAGCGAATATCAGTTGCAACAGAGTATCCGCGCTCAGGATTTGTTCACCAAAATGTTTGACTTATTTGTGCAACGTCAAGATTAAAAGGTGAACAAATCAATGTTTTGGTGCTGTGCACCTTCATCAGGATTTACAAAACATAGAAGTCACTTTTTAATCAAATATGTTGGTGAACAAATCCTGATTGTGGATACTTTTTGTTGCGTATATACTTTTATTATCCAGCACCGGATTCTAGCAAGTGGCGCAAGGTACCTGGACTTTACTGAGCGAATGTCATCTGTGGTCCTTCCTAATGTAGGTGGTGAGCAGTTCATGTCCCCAGGACAAGGTCCCAACAGTGGGATGACTGAGCAGTATAACCGGCCTCCCCCTGGCTCCATTGGCAACATGGCGATGGGACAGCGGCAGCAGTATCCTTATGGACCGGGCTACGACCGGAGGTAGATCATACTTGATGCTTAATTTACCTGATAAAGTGCTGTTAGTCAGATTTATCAAAAAGTCAAACATTTAACAACAATCTACACATTTGCCATAAGGTAAGACAGAATGTAACATTAAAAAAAAAATTGCAGCATTTTGAGAGACTGGCTGTTCAGAATTGTGTTTTCTACGGCAGTGACACTAAAAAGCCAAGGGGCTTTATAAATACGTTCAATGCGTGTACGTTCAACTTGTTGAAACTCAAATGTAAATGCTGTACCTTTCCTGAGGAAAGCGGTTAAACCTCTGGGTTAAGGGATTCCTAAAGGTCTCTCTCATCCGTTTCAGACAAGAGCCTGGAATGGGTCCCGAGGGAAGCATGGGACCAGGAGCACCACAGCCAAACCTGATGCCTTCCAACGCAGACTCGGGGATGTACTCGCCAAACCGCTACCCGCCACAGCAACGGTCAGTACAGCGACTCCTCTAGCTTACTGATGCCCCACGGCAATTCAGAATACCCGTACAGTTTGGTTGCCATGTTGTCGCCAACAGGGACTCCTAATCCTGAATTCATTAGCTTAGTAAATACCTCTCCTAATGAATTGTGCATTTCGTTTGCAGGCACGATTCCTATGGAAATCAGTACCCTGGTCAAGGAGCACCACCTGGTGGTCCCTACCCCAACCAGCAGCCAGGAATGTATGGCCAGCAACAGCAGGTAAGGCTTGCTGCCAGGTCCACTTCACTGGTGCCAACAGAGCTCTCCTTGATTTGTACATCTAAGTACATTCAAAAGCATTACAAACCATGAATCATTTGGCATGTCATGTTGATTTTAAATCCATTTCACATTGTTTACTATATTTAAAAAACATGTTTGGCAAATAACTTGTTTAAACAAGCACCGCAAAATTAACTGAAGCCAACACAGCAGTTAGTAAGCTTACATTGTTTTTACTATACACAAGATGTAACACTTTTAAAGAGATGCTTTTTCAAGAGGTGTGTGTGTGTGTTGCACACTTGTGCTAGCATTTTAACCTAGAGATAGTGGTGGAAAGCAGTCTTTCACATTGATTGTGTTTGATTTTCCTTTTAGAACTACAAGCGCCCAGTGGATGGGGTTTACGGACCCCCTGCCAAGCTCCACGCGGGGGAGATGTACAATGTCCCTTTCAGTGGGCAGCAACAGCCACAACCACAGCAACAGGCAGCGCCCCCAGTCCAGCAGGAGATGTACAACCAGTATGGAAACGCTTACCCAGGCTCAGACAGGCGGCCTCCGGGCCCACAGAACCAGTTCCCCTTCCAGTTCGGTCGGGAGAGAGTACAGGCCACAGCAGGGCCCAACTCCCAGCAGGCCATTCCTCCGCAGATGATGGGCAGCCCCATGCAGTCCACCCCAGACGGTCCTCAGGGTAGCATGTGGCAAGGTCGCAATGAGATGGGCTACAACTTCCCCAACCGACAGGGTCCTGGGGCCCCAGCGCAGGGCCCAGGCTACCATGGGATGAACCGGTCAGAGGAAATGATGCCTTCTGACCAGCGGATGAACCATGAAGGACAGTGGCCCGCCCACGTGGCCCAGCGCCAGCCCCCGTACGGTCCCTCGGGCACGGTGCCTCCCATGACCCGGCCCCTGCAGTCAAACTACCAGACTCCCCCCACCATGCAGAACCACATTCCGCAGGTCCCCAGCCCTGCCCCCATGCCCCGGCCCGTCGAAAACCGGACGTCCCCCAGCAAATCACCTTTCATGCACTCGGGGATGAAGATGCAGAAGGCTGGCCCGCCCGTTCCTGCGTCGCACATCACCCCCAGCCCGGTTCAGCCCCCTCTGATACGAAGAGATATCACCTTCCCTCCGGGTTCAACCGAGGCAACGCAGCCTATCCTCAAACCTCGCCGGCGGCTAACCGCAAAAGAGATTGGTAAGAGTGTGGCTCAGATTGAGTCCTCGCCTGCAGATTTTACTGTGCGCAAGTCTAGGACTGTTTTGTGTTTGCTGTTTAACTGCATAGTTAATAGTTCAAAGGGAAATCTGGATGCTTGTCTTGGGCCATTTATAGGTTTTCAAAGTCTTACATAATTTGTGGTCAAACCACAGAACCGCACAAGTGAAAATCCTGTTTTAGGTTTGACGGCACTAAGTGGCTAAATCTAGTCATTGCAGTTTTTCTTTCCTGCCTTTAGTTTGATTAAATTGTTTCTTCTGTTTTATAGTAGCACTGGGCTAAATAAACAACCCCCCACTTTTTTATTTAATTGTAAAAATTATGGGCACTTTAATTTTATCTTCAATGTCTCTTCCCAAAGGAACTCCTGAGGCCTGGAAAATTATGATGTCCTTAAAGTCTGGTTTGCTAGCGGAGAGCACCTGGGCTTTAGACACCATTAATATTCTACTGTACGATGACAACAGCATTGCTACCTTCAACCTCTGCCAGGTGAGTCTCCAGCAGGATCTAAAGTGACACAGATGAGACAATGTAAATAATTCCCTTTTTTTTTTTTTTTTTTTTTTTTTTTTATCAAATCAGACTTTGTCACAAAGCTACATGAAAAATCTCAATTTGAACATTCTTATAGGGGTCCATTATGTGTTAAGAATGAGCTAGATGTTTTATCTGAGTAACTTATTTTGTGTTACTTGTTGCAGCTGCCTGGCTTCTTGGAGCTGCTGGTGGAATATTTCCGGCGCTGCCTCATTGAGATCTTTGGGATCCTGAAGGAGTATGAGGTAGGGGATCCCGGACAGCGCACCCTGCTGGATCCAGAGCACCTGGACAGTGAGCCGGTATCAGGCTCCGAGGATGAAGAGGAGCAGGAGGAGGTGGAGGATATCGAAGAGGAGGAGGAGGAAGACGATGAAGACCAGACAGAGGAAGCCGAGCAGCCTGCAGCAGAGGTGAAACAAGAGGAAGAGCAAGGCGAGGATAGGGCGGAGGGGGAAATTGATATGAAGGACCCCAAACCCAGCGTGCCCTCCCAGGAGACCGAAGCTGAAAAGCCCCGGCAAGCCAGCAAGTTTGACAAGCTGCCCATCAAGATGGTGCGTAAGAAAGACCCCTTTGTGGTGGACTGCTCCAGCAAGTTCGGCAGGCTGCAAGAGTTCGATAGCGGGCTGCAGCATTGGAGCATTGGTGGTGGAGACACCACGGAACACATCCAGACCCACTTCGAAAGCAAGATGCTGCTGCCCCGGAAACGAGCCACTGCCGTCACCAGCCACAAGAAGTCAGCTGTGACCGAAAGCAAGCAAGGGACAACGGAAGGAGGGGAGAAAGCAAAGAGCGGCGACGAGCAGCCGCTAGAAAAGAGCATCACAGCCACCATAGATGACGTGCTCTCAGCCCGGCCGGGCTCCGTGACTGAGGAGGCGGTGCGAGGCACCCCGGAGAGCCACAGGGAGAACAGCAAGTTCCCCTTCAGCATCAACCGTGCCACCCAGAACCACCGCAACATCAAAATCCTGGAGGATGAGCCCCGCAGCAAGGACGAGACCCCCCTGAGCACCATCGCAGACTGGCAGGACTCGTTGGCCAAGCGCTGCGTCTGCGTCTCCAACATCATCCGCAGCCTGTCCTTCGTTCCGGTCAATGACCTGGAGATGTCCAAGCACCCGGGCCTCCTCCTGATTCTGGGCCGGCTCATCCTGCTGCAGCACGAGCACCCCGAGCGCAAGCAGGCCCCGCTCACCTACGAGAAGGAGGAGGAGGAAGACGAGGGAGTGAGCTGCGAGAAGGACGAGTGGTGGTGGGACTGTCTGGAGATGCTGCGAGAGAACACTCTGGTCACCCTGGCCAACATCTCTGGCCAGCTGGACCTCTCACTCTACCCTGAGAGCATTTGCCTCCCCATCCTCGACGGGTTGCTCCACTGGGCTGTCTGCCCCTCAGCTGAGGCCCAGGATCCCTTCCCTACCCTGGGGCTCAACGGTGTGCTCTCCCCCCAGAGACTGGTCTTTGAGACCCTGAGCAAGCTCAGCATCCAGGACAACAATGTGGACCTCATCCTGGCCACGCCACCCTTCAGCAGGCTAGAGAAACTCTACGGGACCCTGGTCCGCCTGGTAGGCGAGCGGAAGATCCCTGTGTGCCGGGAGATGGCTGTTGTTCTCCTTGCCAACCTGGCCCAAGGTGACAGCCTGGCGGCCCGAGCCATTGCCGTGCAGAAGGGCAGCATCGGCAACCTGCTGGGCTTCCTGGAGGACAGTCTAGCAGCCACCCAGTTCCAACAGAGCCAGCCCAGCATCCTTCACATGCAGAACCCCCCCTTCGAGCCCACCAGCGCGGACATGATGCGCAGGGCAGCCCGGGCCCTCCACGCCATGGCCAAAGTGGAGGAGAACCACTCAGAGTTCACATTGTATGAGTCGCGGCTACTGGACATCTCGGTTTCCCCCCTCATGAACTCGCTGGTGTCCCACGTAATTTGTGACGTACTGTTTTTAATAGGCCAGTCATGACAGCCGTGGGATGCTTCTGTGATCCCCTCCTTTTGTGTGTCTGTTGCGCGTGAGTGGAGAAAACTTAGAGAAAACTGACTGTTTTTGTCCTTTTTATTTATGCAAAAACACCTCGGATTCCACTGTCTGCCCTCGCCCCCCTGCTTCTCACGACGGAAGGATATCATGAAGTAGTTGTGGATTAAAAATGAAAAGATACAAAAGATCGGAAACCCTGTCCTAGGAGAGTGTTTGCTGCCTAACGGGAAGGACTTTTTTTTTAAACAAAAAACCAACTGTAACCAAAGTTGCTGTCTCGTTTACAGTGAGTTTGGGGAATAAAATGTGCCCTGGCTCTCCAATGGGGGGCATGGATAAAAAAAAATACGATTTTATGGTTCATATTTGGAAGCTAAACAGACTTCTGAACTCTTGTGGTATAATTGCTGTAACTTGGATGCTATATATTCAGTCTACAGAAACCAGGTTACCAGCTGTGAACAGACGTCTTTAAATGGGAGGCCTGTGCAGTAGATTGTAGGACTTTTTTCTGTACTGTACACCTTAAAATAAAAAAATTAAACTGTAAACATACTGTAATAATACTGTTTCACACTGAGAAATGCTGGCTCTGCAGCAAAACTGTAGTTTTTAAAAAAGTTTTTAGTTAACGTTGAAGAAAAAAAATGGCTTTCCCCCCAAAGTATCGTGTGAACCTACAACACCCCGACCTCTTCTAATCCCTTGATTGTATGAATTTACCCTTAAAAAGAAATCACCTCTTAGAACTGGTTTTCAACTTTAGCTGCAGCCTTGCTGCGATGTATATATGACGTTGTACATTACACTTTCTCTTTCTCTCACCCTCTGGAGCGCTTGATCTTTTTATCTCGGAAGACGGAAAGGTTACACAAGTTTAATTCCCTGCATCAAATCCTGCCATGTGCTAATTTAAAAACCCCGCCCCCTGCCTTGGCCTGTCTAACTCCCTAGAGGGGTGATGTGCAGCTCTTACTGTGCGTAAACTAGCTGCTGTGCTCCTGAGGCTGTAGCGGATCACCTTTTATTCTTTCTAATCAAGGTGTGGAGAAACAAAACGTTTTAGGTTCAGTTGAAGCTCCTGATACAAAAAAAAAAAAAAAAAAAACCCTGATGAAGAAACACAATTTGAGATTTTTTTTATTTTATTTTCAGTGATATGGATTCTGCATATTTGTATTTCAGACGATGTAGCTAAAAACTTGATGTAAATTCCTCTTTTTTTCCTTTTTTGGCTTAATGAATATCATTTATTCAGTATGAAATCTTTATACTATATGTTCCACGTGTTAAGAATAAATGTACATTAAATCTTCGTAAGACGTTTGTGATGGTTTTATTCATTTAGTGTAAATTTTAGAAATAACTAAAACGGGATCACCTACCCCAGCCTTCATTAACTTCGACAAATAAATAACTAGTGAATATTTGATAAATGTTTTGGAAGCTCGTCAATTTCAGATTGGACAGAATTCTAAAGGGAAACCACAATGGCCTTATTTTATAGACATACATGTTTTCTGTTAAATGACTAAGCATTAAAATATGCCAAGTAAGACTAGGAATTATGTCTGCACTGCTTCCATAGTCTGTGAACCAAGAGAAGACTCGCCTGGTGAAGAAATCCTTCCTAAGATGCCATTGAGAATGGGGATATACTGGTACTGTATATATGACCTGTGAAAGTGTGTATTCCACTATAGGGGTTGAAATAACACCTGCAACACCCCTACAGAGACTTGTCATAATGTTTGTGCTCAACTGAAGGTCTGTTGCAACAGGATGTCTTCCCTCTGGTTTTGGGAATGTGCCCTCAAATCCAGGATGCGCTGAATATTTAGGGTGAATATTGGTTCCACTCCTGTTACATGCAGTTTGTATTCCTAGTAATATGAGTGCAGTTTTAGAGACATGCGCTTTACTGCACCAGCAGAATCAGCGGGGATCCTCAATATTTGTGAGTTGTGTTTCTACAACGTGTTACTCATGACAAATTGGGAAATCAAATTTGTACTGTATATTGTTTGCACTGGAATGGCACTTTCCAGAACAATTTTTAAATGGGCTATACTGTAAATAGTAGAATAGATAGCTAACTTCCCAAATCTTTCATGGTTTGGTGTGTGAGTAAAAGAACAGAGAGAAACAGTTGTGTGTTTTCTGGAACGATTTGAAAAAAGGCTAAATCCTGTTTTGTCCACGTAACCAAACAATAACCTACATTTCAATTACAGCCCTACTCGTGGCTTTCAAGAATGTATTACAACTGCTGCCGAAAATCTCGACCAAAATTGCTCTGCTGGAGGAAGAGACCCTGAGCATCCATGTGAAAATGGTGCATAAGATGTCGATGTCCACCAGGATGCAAAACATCACGTGTAGAAAAAGCAAAACGGTTAACAAAAATATTGGAGACTGCTGTGACAATTTTATTGGTGTGTCTCCATTAAGCTTTTTCAGTTGGAGATGGAACTGGAGCCAGACGTCATTCTATTACAGTATCAAATTGAATGTCCTATTACAAACTGGCTTCTGGCTGCAGATAAAAATGTCAGAAACCACCACAAGTATCCATGATTTAGGAAAACAAACTACTGTTACATTGCGATCTCTATCCTTCACTTTGTCATTGCTCAACGATGTTCTCATACTTCACTAACCATGGAGAAGAATGGTTTCCATAGCTCCTTATTTTAGAGGGCACACGGAGGCTGTCTGTCAAAGTGACATTTTGAATTTGTTACAGGTAACCCTTTGTCATATTCTGCTGAAATCTCTCAAGGACATTCTTTAAGTTACCAAGTGTCACACTTGGTTATAATAATTAGAACTTGCTTACAACATACACCCTTCCATTTTTAAGACCATCTGTTGTGTCGGAAGTTTAAAATAGGGGTGGTTTGATCCAAATTAAATGTTTTTTGTATTTATTTAACCCTGTGAGACAAAACTTGACTAATTAGACAAACAGTCATAACAAGGGGAAGGAAATGGGTCTTTACAAAATTTATGATCTAGAGCTTAACATGTGGGGTGTTTGTAACGTTCTCGACCAGGTTTATTTTTTATCCTGGAGGAGGCTGCGTGCCTGGAGAAGTGTGGCAGGCTGTCTCAGAGTGGTCATTAGGGCTTGTTTGATTATAGTGAAGCAGACAGGGTAAATGAATAAAATCTGTATGATGGGGTTTTTTTTTTCCTTTTTCAGTTTGGATTAATGGGCACAGCTCATTATGCTCTATTGAAATGGAATCCGTTCATGCAAATGTCAGTCTTTTCACTGGAGCGGCTGCCTTGGAATCAGCGTAACAATTATCTTCCAGGAGGCTGATTTAATTGGCCTTTTTTCCCGTCCTTGCTGTGTAGGCGTTTAGAAAAAGCACTGGAATTGTTCAAGCACATTAAAGCACTCCCCATGAAAGATATGCAAGGTACTGCAATAGTGAATTTTAAAGAGAACAAAGGATAGACTACCCGGACAAACAAAATATGTAGCATGCATTTGTCCTTCTGTGGTGTTCGTTACGTGCAATGTTTGCAGCAGACACCATGAATATGCAGGGGACGCGTGTGGAGCATCGCGGTAACAAATCGGGAGCCAACCAGGAGTGTTTGTATTTGATCTGGTAGAATTAAGGACGCGACACGGGATTGGGCCCCTAGATTCCCTCCCCCCACGACCCATGCACTGAACATAATTTTTTATTATTATTTTTTACAAATCGATTTGGGAAGCCCGCTTGATTTTGTCCATGATAATGCGATTTTCAGAACTATTCTTTATTACGACACAATAGCTTTGCTTCTGATATTGGATTTTCTTTTAGAAATTGCAGAAGGGAGGCTGAGACAAGACTCGACTGCGCCTGCGGAGACTGTCCTACACTAATACGCATGCTCGACTCTTGCTAGGCGCTGCATGTGGTTGACTGGGTAACAGGAAGTATGAGTGAGAAGCGATTTAAACAGACGGGCTTTAATTATTGGATCTAACTGAGGTGGTGTGTTTTTAAAAGATTTAGCAAGTGGAAGGCATTTTCAAAATGTATCAACTCGCTTTAATTACGTGGATTGTGATCTCATTACCGCACTGCAGCGTTGCATTGATAAGCAAGTCTCTCAACTGGTTTTTGTATCTACTGTAGCGTGAGCTAAAACAGTCACTATTAATCGGTGTTTTTTCGTGTGAAGTTTTCCATACATTATTAACAATACACGACTGTTTAATTTATAAATGTTTGATAAACCTTGTTTTCGATTACGGGGGGTGGGGGGTGGTTTGGCTGTAGTTAAATAGCAAAACCGAATGGTAACGTTTTTTTCCTTCAAATGCATGTATTTTCTTGATTGACGAATCCAATGAACTGCAGAATTATATTGTGCAGTGGATGTAGATTTTCCTTAAGGGTGCCATTGCCATCTACCGACCCAGTTTAGGCATTACAGCAACTGAAACCTGGAGGATTATTTGTAACTGAAGGCTGGTTTAACAGACCATGCTTGTGAAACCAGCCACGAGTCGATGAGGAAACTCCCTCTAGAAACAAAATCCAAGAAAAAGCCCTTCTCTGAACTACTGTTCTCTCTTTTCACAGTTAATGGATGCTTATGGCTGTAGAAGCAACTCCGAAACAGCAAGAATGGATGCGGGGAGTGTGGTGAAGTTTGCAACGTTCTCAAGGGCTCTTACACTGCTGCTGCAGGTTGGTTTCACTGCTGCTGGATTCGTTAGTTTGACACCTCCGGGATAGGATACTCCAGTAGTAGATTCTTCCCATCTCAAACTTGACAGCATCATTTGTGGCCTTGTGGTTCAGACTGAAGATCAGAGTGTTTTTGTACAGCTAACTGCTAGCTATTGCTTCGAGTTTCCCTCTGGGCACGTCTCTACTGATGTGTAGAAGATGTGGGGCATAGTGAACAGCATCACTGCCTGTGTCATCGTACAAATGTCTTGGATCTTGTGATAAATTTATGAAATGGAGTTAAACAAGGCTGGAAATAAGACTCCTATTGCATAGCAATTTTACCTGTTCCAGGTTTTACTATGAGCTTGATTAGCCACAGTGGATAGGTAACAAGCTTGGGTGTCTTCTATTAAATTCATAGTAAAACCAGGAATCCCACTTTTCATTTTTTATAAATATGACTCATGTACTTTGACTCCAAAGTTTCTATAGAATGTTGTCAGAGGTGCACTGGGATAACTATTTTTAGGGTTATTCTCTTCACATTCTGACTGTGTCTTCTTGTATTTTCCAGGCTGTGTTTAATTCTCTGATTCCGGACCATGTGCCCGATGCATTCAGTCCTCCCCATGTTGCAGAGCCGAAATGCTGGGACTCGCTGGTAGAAGTTATATTTGGGGGCCTTTCCCGCTGGGACGCAGAACACTTTCTGTTCATAGCTGAACGCGGCTATATCTATGAACACAATTTTGCCTTCTTCCCTCTGCTTCCTCTGAGCCTGCGTGCCGTTGCAGCCACTGTCTTCTGGCCTTTGGGAGGATTGTTGAATTTCCGAAGTCGTCTGCTGCTGTCTGCTGTGTTAATAAACTCTCTCCTGTTCGTCCTCAATGCTGTCACTTTGTACAGCCTGGGCAGGTTGGTGCTCGGGGACTGCAGGCTGGCCTATTACTCCAGTCTGCTGTACTGTATCACTCCTGCTAATGTCTTCATGACAGCCGCCTATTCCGAGAGCCTGTTTGCTTTCTTTGCGTTCGGAGCAATGTGGCTGCTGGAGAAAGGACAGGTGCTAACAAGCTGTTTTGTGTTTGCCCTCGCGACCGCCACCCGCTCCAATGGAATTGTAAATGTTGGATTCCTGTTTTACATTCAGTTACAACGCTGCATTTTACAGGCCAGAGTGGTTGGCAGAACTGGGGTAAAGCTGACTACGTTTTTAAGTTATGCTCGGATTTCTTTTCAGTTTGTGTTCTCTGTGGCTGTAGGGACCACCGTCGTTCTCCTGCCTTTTGGTCTGTTTCAGTATTATGGCTATCTGACGTTTTGTAAACCCACGATGAAACCAGAACTTCTCTCAAATGCTTTACTTGAGCTGTCTCAGAAGAAAGGCTACCGGGTCCCTGATATGACCAGAGACTTGCCAAGCTGGTGTTTTCAACAGTACCCGCTTCTATACTCTTACATACAGGATGTCTACTGGAACGTGGGGTTCCTCAGGTACTTCAAGCTCAGGCAGGTGCCAAACTTCCTCCTTGCGCTGCCTGTCACAGTGCTGGGCTCTGCGGCTGCCTGGCAGTACTGTACTGCTAACCCCTGGTTTTGCTTGCAGCTAGGGCTTGTCGATGGGAAACAGAAGGATCAGAGAGGAGAAAACCCTGACTTCAAAGGATCTGACAAGCCTGACTCAGGATTTTATAGTCCCAAGGTGTTTGTGTACTTAGTACATGCAAGCGTGCTCTTAGCTTTTGGGGTCTTTTGTATGCATGTTCAGGTAATTTGTTTTTGTGCAATTTATTAAATATTGATTACAAACCAGAAATCTTGTAAAATACAATTATTAGCATGAGCAACATTCTCACCTGTCTCCTTTTGTAATGTTGCTGGTGCTTCTACAAGGTGAGACCATTGCACACATGGACAAAGGGTCCTTGTAATCTCAGTACTAGATTCAAGTCCGTTATATTCACCAGTAGCTAGTAACGAACAGATGGACGAACACAATCAATGCATAAGGGTCCACATTTTGAACAAGGACCCTAATAAAACTTTATTAAGCTTTCATTATGTATAACTTGAGGACAAAAATGCATACAGCCATGAAGTAATAAAATGCAGTTGTATCCCAGGTGAAGTGGAATAATTGATATCGTCCTGTTGCTGTTTTACATAAATAGTATAGATGCTCATTGGTATACTCCATCATTGTAGAGGTCCTTGGAATCTTCCATTCCCTGCATGAGCCAGGGCATTGCTACGATAAATATAGCACAGTCATTGCTAAGTGTTAAAAACACTACAGGATATTAACAGGAATTTGCTCCTATGAAATGTGAGAGAGAAGAAGCAACGATCTGAGCGTGTTCTGTTGTCAGGACTGTTACAATGGCGAATTGTTCTGATCACTTCTATACAATTTAGAATTTTGAAAAGCTCCATTATCTCTTCTGCTTTGTAGTTACAGTATCTAGAGAGCATGCTCTAAAAATAGATGTGCAAAAAGAAAATATCCTATATTGTTTAAATGTTATGAAATTCAGTGGCAGCTCACATACGTCCGAGAAACTGAACTGGTCTGATCTGTCGGTTTTGTTGTATTTCTGTACTTGTTAAAGATATGTTACAAATACCAGGATGGTTATGGATGTATGAAGCCACCCACTATCCCCCAAATAAATCTCAGATTTCAGGTGGTCAGAATGCTACAAAGCATTGAATAACACAGTGGGGCTCATTTTAAGATCACCAAGTTCTTTAGCAGTGCAAACTTAGAGCTGTGGTAAATGCCATGAGTATATAGTCCATAATGTATGTGCCAGTCCTGTGGCTTGTTAAATGTTTTGGCATGGACATTCAAACTCTCAATTGGCCGTTTGCATTGTAAATAGGGTTAAGTAGAAATGGCAGATCTGAAGTATTTCTGATCTTGTTTTTCAGGTTCTAACTAGATTCCTCGCTTCCTCTTCTCCCGTTCTGTACTGGTTCAGCGCCCATCTTCTTCAGAAACATGAACCCTTGTATAGCGCCGAGAAAGCTACTTCTTCAACACAGAGCTGCACCCACCGTGCTGCCTGCAAGACTGGCTCAGAGTGGAGGATCCTTCCCCAGAATCCACTCTCTGAGCTGCTGTGGAACTGGGCACACTGCTGCGCTGTCACCAAGTGTCTTCTGGGGTGGTACTTATCCTATTGGGTCCTGGGACTTCTACTGCACTGCAACTGCCTGCCGTGGACATGAAGGGAGTCATTACAAAATAGAGTGACGATTCCAGTTCTGAGAGGCTGAGGATAAATCAGCAAATACCATCATGCATGTCTTTATGGGAATATTAAATACTGCAAAAGCACAGTTTTAGTTTATTTGTGTGTGTGTGTGTGTGTAACAGCAGTCTGTCTCAGTTTGTGTGTCTCGATCTACCCATCTACCCATACATAATGCATTTTAAATATTGTAAATGACAAGAACTTATATGATTGCAATTTATTATTTTAATATAGCCTAATGCGTAAGGTCAATAAATTTGCCACGTGTGGTAAATATGTTAATACGCTAATATTATATGTTCACGTGTGTGTGTGTATATGTATATAATAAATAACGAGTAATCGATGACTGATTTGCTACAATGAAGCACGGCGAGAATGTATCGCTTAGCTACAGGTCTGCCTAGTCGTAAGGAAAGACGTGGAAGTGTCGCAACTAACAGTGTATAAGAAACCGAGCGAAGAGAGATACTGTTAGAAGCGCCTGGGGTCCATCCTAGCGCAAAGAAGAGGGGGGATATCCAGCAAACTAGGGACTGGTCGGAGTGAGATTACACTGGGACACAGACCAAGGGATTACTGGGGAACAAAGCATAAACCAAACATTGAACAGGCACGCCGGAGACAAAGGAGCCTGCCAGCGCACGACAAGAAGATACCCCGGGAAATGAGCATCTGTAGCGGCCGCGTCTTTCAGGAAACACCGCGGACTGGACGCTGCAACCCGAGAAACACATTCAGGAATCTGCGAGCTGTAATACACCGCCGCGGTCTCATAGTATAGCCACACGACGCTAAAAGCGACCGCTGCACTCCCAAGAGGTGTCGAAGGAAGGAAAACAACACTGAACAATTGCACAAAACCGGCGTTTTGAAGAGGTTGTTACACCCGAAAAAAAAGGCGGCTTCAGAAACCCGGCCATCGCACCGCGCAAGACAAAAGCATTTTAGAAACCTCGAATTTGTAAATATGAAATATGTATCATACTTGAACAATAGCGACCGAAACAAAACACCTGCGCTTTACTGTTTTTGTAGCTGTTTGTTGAAAGCAGGGATGTTCCGTTTTCCAGGGCTTTGCAATGGTATAGGTGCTAATCTGTGTTCTCGTTTTTATTTATCATTGTGATATGAATTCTAGCCTCTCTTTCTCTCAAGATCAGGGGCATACAATCTAAGTACAAGTCAAGTCTTGGGATGCCTAGTTCATGGTTTACTCCGGAGTTTGTTTTTATAGCAATATATTATACCCCGGACAAGCCTGCAGCTCTAATAAACTCGCCCCATGCCAGCTGATCCCCCCCCTCTCTCTGGGAGCATCACCATAAAACATAAATCGCCTTAATACTATCACTGCCAGCCCCACGCTGCTGGAATCTGAATCTTAACTTTATTACTGTAAAGACAATGAAAGATTGCGAATATCAGCAGATCGATCCGCAGGCTCTTCCAACACCCGCTCCGCTCGCCGCACCCGAACCCGAACACGAACCCGGGTCCGACGAGCAAACCCGGCGGCCTCGGAGGAAATGGGAAGTCTTCCCGGGAAGAAACCGTTTTTACTGCGATGGAAGAATCATCGTGGCTCGACAGACTGGCGTGCTGCCGCTGACTCTGGGTCTGATCCTCAGCACCAGCGGCCTCTTCTTCATTTTCGAGTAAGTTTAAATTATACATAGTGAATACTAAATGACCCGGGCCGCACCTATTCAGTTTCTTAATCATTGTGTTAGGAAATGAGTGGCCATGGGATTACTCGCACAGGGTTCCAGGAACCGTTAACAATTCCAGTACATTTAACACATATTTATTATTTAACATTCACAGTTACCAAGTAGGTAGGCTGCAAGTATTACACCAGTTCAAGTAGCGTATATATCATTTTACAGAACAGTTCAACTGCAGCTAATATAGAAAACTATCACAATATCAGTGTTTTATTTTACCATTTATTCTTACCCGTATTATACTCACGGAACATAAATGTTTTTTTCGAGGGTGGGTGACACAAGTGGGCTGATGGCATTTTGCTTTTAGAGGTCTGGGATAGGTTTGGGTTTCAAGGAAACTTACATTCTGTTACACAAAACCACTACACAGCACCTGGCAGTGTTGCAGATATTTATATAAGACTCCTATTACATAGACTGTTTCAGGTTTCACTACCAGCTTGATTAGCCACAGTGTATAGGTAAGTTCAGGTGTGTCTTATTAAACCCAGAACCAGGATTGGATCATACTGCTATGCAATGGGAGTCGTATTTCCATCCCTGCGTTCATGGAGCTGCTAAAGATTTAATAACCCATCAACATCATAGAAAGCTCAGTCAAAATCAAACGTTATATACACAGTGACGGCTTTGTTCAGAACCCTGTTGAGACTTCCAATCAGGTGGGCTCTCCCAGATGTAATCTGCACCATGCGTTCCTCAGGGGACCTGCTTATTGGTCCTTGGTTACACAAGACCACCCTGAATTAGAAAGATGAAATCTGTCAGGTTCCACCCTTGCTAACTTCCTGTTTTTAGTCATTAACTGTAACAAGGTCAAGGAGCCTAATTGAACCTGGAGGGTAGTTTCTTCTCCAAGTCTGTGCCAACTCTCGTTACCTTATTGCCGTCAGAAATGTGGTACGCCGATCGCCTGTTATGGAACTGGTGGTGTGGATGGGCTTGAAGATGAGGGCATGTTTTATTGATAACAGGAAACTGCCAAACCACAGAGAACAGTTTCCTTAATATGAAGCTTTTATTTAGTCAGATAGGTAAAGGACTGGTAATGAGGCAGACTGTCAAGCCATGGAACTCCTCTTCCAACACCATTGGTAATAGTCTGAAGTAAAGATGTATTGATGACTTCTTTCCTAATCCCTCTTTGCTGACTGTTCATGCTGTAGGTTGTTTCAGTGCTATATTGAGCATTCTCTGAATTGTTTTCTTGAGTGCAGTGACTCGACCCTCTTCTGAGTCACACACCCACAGTACGAAGACAGCTACGGTATACAAATAACTTCTGTAGACTTTGGATCTGTAAGCATGATTACAACATTGATGCTTTTAGTTCACTTTTATTTGAAGATGTACAGGCTGTTGTGGGCTATTAGTATTTAAGGGTTTAAAATGAGTCATTTAAATGCTTTTTTTTCTGAAGGCAGCTGGTCTTTTAGGACAGGTGGAATATTGCAACAGGTGTTCTTAAAGAGTAAGTAGCGGGGTTCCCGAAAAATACAGCGTTAAGTCCCCACGTGTTGCTACAACTGCTTAAATAACATCCTGACACCTTTTTACACTTCATTTAAGCCTGTTTCAAAGCTTTTTTGTCCGCTCTAGTGCACTGACAGTGTAAGGACTATTTCCCACATTGTCAGACAGGTAACAGCAATAACGGTCCATGATGAGGTACGGAACAGAAAAGCCAGAACACTTGTTGTTATGTTTTGTTTTTATCGCTGTTCCGGCAGTGATATAGAGGACAGATCTCAACCCCCAGTGCACTAGAGCGGACATTTTGAAAAGAGCTTTGAAACGGACTTTAAAGTTATGAGTGTAAAAGGTCAGGATGTTACAGTGAAAATAAAAATTACAAGTATGTTATTTAAACAGTTGTAGCAAGACGTGGGGACGTATAACGCTGTATTTTGCTCAAGCCAGGTGACGTTGTATCATGTGCATGGCTGTGAAATATGATTGTAACAACCAATCTCCGGACTGGCTTACCTTCCTGTGGTAAAGTGGTCCTGTGGTTAACTAGATGCCCTTTGTTTCTGACGACTCCTCAGCCAAGGTCCTGTCCAGCATTTACGTGGCTTTGCTTCTGCTTTTAATATCGCATTTAAAATAACTACAGATAAGAGGACTATAAAAGCCAGTTCTTTATCAGTAATTAGTTAAGCCATCGTTTACTAAAGATAATGACAGATTGAGGGAAAGAACCGACAGCACGAGCAGAGTCAGCGTAATTGCCTGAATTAAAAAAATAAAAAAATACACACACTTCTAAATGCAGGAAACTTATTGCACAACTAGTTGCTCGGGTGTGCACGAAGCAGTTGCACAATTTCGAGAGCGATTTGGTTGCGCAACTGATCGCTCCGGTGTGGCCCCGGCTTTACTCATTATACTCAGGTTTAACCTATCCTGACATGGAATAACAGCAACACTGCAACCTCTTGCGATTCTGCTAGTAAACATACTGCCTTCAAGTTTCTCCCAGTAATTTGTTTAAAATAAACATGTAAAGAGTTGTTGGTGATCCTTATTGTACAACATTTTCACACACTGACTTAGGCAAAAAGAAAAGGCATTTATACAGATCACTGGATCTGTTAAGAGCCGTGAAAACCTGGCCAGTTGATTTCATTCGGACCAGTTTCCAGCTTTTAAGCAGTGTAGATATCTTCAGTTTTTAGACTCTTAAGCAGGGAGTGAAATAAGACTCATTGCATAGCAGTTTCACCCTTTCCAGGTTGTACTATGGGCTTGGATCAGCCACCGTGTATAGATAACAAGCTCAGGTGTGTCTTATTAAAAACATAGTAAAACCAGGAATGAATCTCTGCTGTGCAATGGGTAGTCTTATTTCCATCTCTGCTTAAGTTCTATCCCACTGATAGCACACTTTTAGAAGATCTTATCCTGGCAAGTCTGGTTAAAATGTTTCTGTTGATGTCTGCTGCTGCTGCAGAGCGTTATCTCTGTGTCCCAGCTTCATGCTGCTGCAGAGCGTTATCTCTTGCGTCCTGGCTTCATGCTGCTGCAGAGCGTTATCTCTGTGTCCTGGCTTCATGCTGCTGCAGAGCGTTATCTCTTGCGTCCTGGCTTCATGCTGCTGCAGAGCGTTATCTCTTGCGTCCTGGCTTCATGCTGCTGCAGAGCGTCATCTCTGTGTCCTGGCTTCACGTTGCGCTGTCTCTGTTTCCTCAGCTGTCCGTTTCTGGTGGAGCACTTGACGAGGACCATCCCTGTGATTGGCGCGGTCCTGTTCTTCTTCGTAGTGATCTCCTTGCTGCAGACCAGCTTCAGTGATCCCGGGATACTGCCCAGAGCCACGCCAGCTGAGGCAGCAGATGTGGAAAAACACATTGGTAAATAATGCACCGCTTTTTCTACAGTTAATCGGTCTGAACATTTTATATCTATATGTGTCCCCAGCTCCCTTGCCTCGTAACCATTCCTATTTTTAAAAAGGCAGGACCAGTTTTATATAGACTGCTAAATATAATGCAGAGATACCCAGTAGTAATGCAGGCTTTTTAAATAACTGTGCATATATATGCTTATGCTGGGACACCATCTGCAGTATTGTGAATTTCAAGTTAATTAATATTTACATTTATGTCTGCTGAACAATATTTTATATGTATAACAGGTTACAAATGTGTATACATATATTTTAAACTGTTCTTGAACAGCAGATTGCAGGTGTCAGCTGGTGCTTTTATGCAAGACTGATCATGTTGAAAAAATCAACGATCATACAACAGACATTTTTTGATTGAGAACAGATCTATTATAATGCATTGCAAGATCTCTGGGCATGTAAAATATAGATCACAATGACCTCCTTTTGCATGAGTACCGATTAGCATGACTTATTTACCACTTATCCAAATTCAATGAAACTTTGCTACAAGCTGCTGTTCCATATGCTGTGTCTAAGTCATACTGCACGGGTCATTTCATGTCAAACAAAAAATAAATAAACCGTTCTAAAGACCCACAATATTTTACATGTATACTTTTCATGGGTCGTTCTATTTGTGTATCACAGATAAGAGGCAGCATGTCAGTCCTTAGTAATTGCTATAGATGCCCTGTTTGTAGTAAATTTGAGATGACTTTCATATGGTCTTAAGCCTTTGCAGCATACGTGATCAAGCAGCTGTCAGTGTGGCACCAGGCAGAGCTTGAATTGATTGTAATTAGGGTTGATCTAAACTGCAGATGCAAACCCGTCCGAAACACCAGCACTTGCTTATGTTTTACAGAGCTGGCGCACAACCGTGTTTAAGAAATTCTGAGCACGGGTTATTGCCCTGTTTCAGCCCATTATATGCGGATAAGGCACTGAAATAAAAAAATACACTGTCCATGTCTGTATTGTTAATTTTATTTTTCTTTCTCAGATAGCTCAGGTTCTTCTACTTACCGTCCTCCTCCGAGAACGAAGGAAGTCGTGATCAACGACCAAGTTGTGAAGTTAAAATACTGCTTCACCTGTAAAATGTTCAGACCACCTAGAACCTCGCACTGCAGCCTCTGTGACAACTGTGTAGGTAAGAGGCATCTCTGCGTGCGCTGAGACTAACTGAAGCACCTCTGGACCCCAAACGATCTGTAATTGGATAAGGGTTTAAGATAAGGTTTGATCTTGAAGAAACTTTAATTGATTGCAAAGCCATTCATCAGTGCTGATTGTTTAAATTCAACTTAGTTGTGAGATAAGGTGCATGGGTGTTAATCCTTTCCATATTCTTATTATTAATGTATTTTAAAAATATATATTGCATTGCTTTTATTTCAGTATCATTTCCTTAAAACCTAGCATAGACCTTGATTCTTAAATGTGTACACTAAACTAGGTTGCATTTCAAAAGCTAATTACTTTGTTTTTTAAAACCCCACAGAACGCTTTGACCATCACTGTCCGTGGGTTGGGAACTGTGTTGGAAGACGAAACTACAGATTTTTTTATACCTTCATTCTGTCGCTATCGTTTCTGACCGCATTCATCTTTGGCTGTGTGATCACGCACCTCACACTACGTAAGTAGTGTACTGTACTGTTAATATAGTCTGCTGTTAACCAGTGCATTAACATGCAATCTCTCTGCGTGCTGTCCCATTGCCAGTGTCCATTCCTTTACCTGCAACAGAATGCGTACAAACAACTACGCGTTTTAAAGACAGATGGATCCTTTTGTTGTCAGATTTCAGGGAAGGCGCCTCCAGTTAAAAGCGAAGACAACCATCTAGTGGTAGATTCCTATCGCCTTTGATTTGCAATGCTGAACCAGTTATTTAGTACAGTTTTGATGATGAGTTGTTTTGCCATGTCTCTTGGAGATCTGCTGCTGATTGACATTAATCCAAGAGCCTTTTGTTTTCTGCTTTTTTTTTTTTTCATTATTTCCAGGCTCGCAGAGTAATGGGGTTATTCAAGCGCTTCAGGACAGTCCAGCGAGATATCCTTTTACAAGATGATCAGCGTTCCAACAGCAAAGAGCTGCCCATGAGATTGTATTGCCATTTCTTGTTGTGTTTTGTTCATTTTACATTTTGTTATTGTGATAAACGGGACGTGGAAGCGCAAATTGGTATGTGTATGAAATACCCCCGTGATCTTAACTCTGAATGCGTTCTTCTCATTTAGATGCACTTTGTATGTATGGGTGACATGACTGATGCAGGAAATGAAATGCGAAGCAATTCTAAACAAGAATACACTTGATGTTTATGACCCCCGATCAGGTAGTGCTTTAAAGTCAAGCAATGGGGGGGCTCAATGGGTATCCCTCCAGGGAAGTTTGGGGTATGCTGAGGGGATGGGTGTGGAAGCTCATGTTATCCTTGCTATGTTGATAGAGAGGACTCCAGTAACTTTCATCCTAAAACAGTAAGTGAAAGTAATCTCTTTTCAAAGTTCAGCTGTGTTGATACAGTGTTTAGATGGTTTTCTGATTGCAGAGTTGTGTCCAGGGTCGGGGGACAGTTCATGTTTTTCAATTCCTTTTTACAATCAAATTCCAATTCCCAAAATCACACAGTGGCAACACATTACTTGTTAGTCAATTAAATTGGCTTCAAATGAAAGCCGTTGAACAATCACAATAATTATGTCTTTTAAAGCATAGATTCCCATGCCTTGGAAGGAAGTAGAATTGGAATTGGGTCTTGATTTTAAAAAGGAACTGGAATGGACCCTGGGCTGGGCTGTATCCTCATTGTAATGACACGCTGGATCCTTGACTCCTCTTCCACTGTTGTGGAGCTGGTGGTGTGTTTTTTCTCGGTATGGTCTATCCTTGGCCTCTCAGGATTCCACACCTATCTTGTTGCCTCTAACATGACCACAAATGAAGATGTAAGTATCCCACTGTGTTGTTTTGAACCCGAACCTGAGGTCGATTTACCAGTGTAACTTCAGCGGCAATGTAATTGTAATGGAACCTTGACACACCTGCAGAATTGTAATTATACCACATAACTGATCAATCACACATTGATTTGTCAGTGCTTGATCATTATTCATCTATTTTCATCCACTTTGTGGAAGTATGTTTCTGTGTTTATACCTGTGATTGCTTGGTTATTTAAAATAAAGTATATGTAATAGTTTTGTATATTTGTAATTACTGCAGCCTAATTGTTACTGTAATTGAACTAATTATAACCTCCCTTTGCTGCACATGGACTTGGGGTGGGTTCCTTCTACTTGCTGCACAGCGAGTGAAGCTACAGGGTTGTGGCAGTGTAAAGAGGCTTCGCACAATTCCTCTACACTCTTACTATAGTGGGGGTGTAGCCTAGATCGTAGATGAGGGTTTGGAATGGTTTATTGTTTTGTAGTGAGTTTGATGCTGATGTAATTTTGCCCCCGTGTTGGATCCCAGATTAAAGGCTCCTGGTCCAGTAAACAAGGCGTGGAGGAATCGGGTAACCCCTACAGCTACAGAAATGTCTTCACAAACTGCTGTGCAGTGCTCTGTGGACCCATGCCACCAAGGTGGGTAAACCTGGGAGAGGATCCGTCCTTCCTTCCTTCCTTCCTTCCCTTACAAGCTTAATTCTTGCCCAGTTCAGCAGTAAAGAGTCCTAGCAGCTGAAAGAAGTTTAGATTTTGATATATTATACAGGTACCACTTGTACCTTGCACGGTTGGGGTCAATTCCTTTTTTTTTTTTTTTTTTTTCAATTTGAATTCCATTTCCAAGTTGTATATATGTTTGCTCAATAAAACCTATGTTGTAAAAGGAATTGATCTCAACCTAGGTACCTTGAGTGGTTGTAACTAATTTGACTGTAAATAAAGTTTATATTTTTCTTTCTTGCAGTTTAATTGACAGAAGAGGCTTTGTCGAGGCGGGCAGTGTCACTCCTCCTCCTCCTCCCTCTATCGTGGGAAAAAATGACACCAACATGGTAGGAGGCGCACCCTAGTGGTCATGTGAGATAGTGTAGTGCTTGCCTCCGCCTGGCCCTCACCTTCCTACCTGTCAGTGTCATCCCTGTCCTTATTGCATTCCCTTTTCAGGGGAAAAGAGAGTAAGGGCTTTGCATTTGTGGAAATGTCAACAGTCCTGTCGTGTTTTAAAAGGTGCACTATCCTATTTGAATACTATCCAGAAGTCTTCTGTACCTGGAGTCACAGACAGCACGCAATGACGACGGTGAAGAACTCTTGAAAAGCAGTTGCTGGAGATTTAACTTATCCAGGTTTCCAGTTATCCCTGCAACGTAAAGGTCCACTTTTAAAACTTAATCTTTTGAGTTAAGCAATTCAATTACTATTACAAACGGCTCCAAAGCCAGAAGCCTTGAGGTTAGCGATCCTAGAATAGATCCTATTATTAGTGCAGTTAGAGGTCAGCTAGTTCCAGTAACAAAGTGGGCTTTTAGATGATGTCTGAAAAGTAGACTTGAATTTGAGACTTTTTTTTATATGCTCAGATGGAAGTGCACCCTTTTAATGTAAGAGGTGACGACAGGGTTTCACCTTTTTGTCCTGAAAAAACATGTTTTTGAAGATCTGATTCTACGTACTGTACACAGTTGTGATACTGTGAGATCTGAGAGAAGTCCATGAATCTTTTGTATACAATTTTTATACATTTATGTTATTGCAATGATTATTTTTTTTATAACCAGTATGACCGAAGGACTGATTGCTTGTGCTGCCTTTATTATGGCAGCTAATTCAGTAGCTATTTTTATTCTACTGAAAGATGCATTACAAATCTTCCCTTATCCAACTGCCTGGACTCCAGTCCAGTGGGCAGCTTCTTTGCAAAGTGTATGGGGTAAGGAAGCTAGCTGACAGTGAAGTTGCAGTCACTGTAAATCGATGATCAGTAACTCCTCTCAATGTCCTGTCAGTGACACGAATCATGAAGTAAGACTCTCCTGATGAATATACATGAGTTTAAGCTTCTTTTCATGAATTGGAAACCCTTTGATTTGAGCTTGATTCAATCATAGTATAAAAAACATGTTTTCGTAAGTCATGGATTTCTCTCTATAGCTGTAGCTTTCAGTTTTGGCATATATAATCAGACATTGATCATTATGTTGAAAACTGCTTGTGCTGCTCACATCTGGGATCACACACACAAACAATCCATGTGCAATATTTTAAAAAAAGTTTACAATACACTACATTTTACATCCCTGACTGTAATTAACAGTTTAAGTGAAACGAACAGATCCTGATCATACTGTGTGTGGGATTTCAGATGTCTTTTTAAGGAGTTAAAAAACCGGGGGGGGGGCAAATTCTCAGTGTATTTAGCTCAGTGTTTGAAGAAGTTGAGGTTCATTTTCTAGCATCTGCTCTATGTAACAGTAACACCATGCTTTTCCTTCGACAGCAGTGGGGAAGTGCATCGTGAATAGGACATCATGGCAATTGCTTGTCGTCTTCCTTTGCTGGGGAAGTGTTCAGTTTGAACTTTGATAGATTTCCAATGCATCTTGCTTGTGCAAAATTTGAACCACAAACAGTTCATGTTACAAAAGCACAGTGCTAAAAAAAAAAAAAAAAAAAAGTCACTTGCATGTAATGTCCCACAATGTTGTTCTTTTTTATGCTGAAATAGTTTCTTGGTGTCTTTTTGAATGATGTATGTTCAGCAATACTTCTGCCTTTGTGATCCACGTTATATCTGCTTGACATCATGTCACTTGGGAACTATTGGGGCATTGCAAATTACATTCAAGGAAGAGCCTTTGTAGTGCAGCACCGGTGTAGCCAGTCTGCCTGCGAGTGTTCAGGTATTGGGTGATGTCGTGCTAGAGTTTTACATGTATTTAGAGAACCAGTTGGTCAGGACAGTCTTTAGCTCAGGTTACTGATCGTATCGGAAGCCCCACTATTCTTTACCTCAAGTTATGAATCTGGGGTTAACATGCAGTACATCTAGGTCATGGTCGTTTCTAAAACTTTACCAAACTTCCTTTTTGAATTACTGACTTTTCAAATCAAAGGTGGTGATTTGAAATAGCGCAATGTTTTTTTTTTTTTTTTCTAGAAGTGAAACAGAAGCAATAACTGTTGCAGTTCTTGTAACACCTTGAAACGAGGCGTTTGGACAGTATGAGGAACAAATAGAAAAGAGTTCTGTGTGTGAAAATATGATGAGGAACAAACAGAAACAGAGAAGATTGAACTCTGAAAGGAAGATGGGCCTCCAGCAGCAGTCCTGTTACTGGGGTGTTTGTGCGTGAGAGAGAGTCACAAACTTTGTTGGTTCAGTATAATGTTGATGGCATACCACAGTTTTCCCTTAACTCTTGTTTGTAGCAGAACTGCAGACACCAGCCTCTTTCCACTTGAAGCATTCCTTGCTAAACTGGTGCCTTGAGCAAAGGGAGTCTGGCTCTATCTTTAACATTGCCTTGGGTAGCAGAGGAACACAGGGATTTGGGCTATATTGGAGAGTGGTCTTCTTTTGTTGAAGGGATTTCAAACTAGTCATTTCAATTGTGTATTCATTTTCGTTTTAAGCAGATGCATGAACAGCAGGGCGTGGGCCTTCTGTTACATGTTTACATTAAAATAATTGGTGGGAAAATGGTACATGTACTTAGCTTTTATGAGAAGGTCTTTTTTTAAATTAGCTTTGCATTTCTTTTTTTTTTTTTTTTTTTTACTGAATTGATTCAAGTAGGCTGCTTTTATATGTACAAGCATCCATGCATAAGGATCTCTTCCCTGTTATCAGGGCAGACAGGAAGTGAGAAACAAAGGATAGAACTGTTGTGTGTGGTTGTTACCTACCCCTGCAAGCACATTTAGCTTTAAAGAGCCATTTAGAAAAATAATTGAATTATTTGAGCCGTTAATTTCAGTGAAAGATCAGGGTAAGTGCACATTTCTGATTTCCTATGTTGTGTTGATTTTTCTTAATTACATTAACATCATTTCTTGCAGGTTTAGGTCAGAAACGTGTGTTTCAATGTACTGGCAGGCGACAGAAAATCTAAATGGTAGTGAAACCTGCTAAAATACTAATGAAAGGTGGACTAATACAAACCTAGATTGTGCAATATACACAATGATTTCAGAACTGGGATATCACGAAAACTGGACAGTACGTGAAGTGTATGTGACACACCGCCTTACCATGAGGATTGTTCAGTAATGCCACCATTTAAGTAGAAAGACAGTTCACATCATGAATCGTCCTGTGTATCATGTAAGGAAATCTTTAATGTGGGTGTAATCGTAGAGTATGTACACACTTATCTTTCAATGACTACGACCCTCTTTTTAAATATTTTTGAAAAGGACAAACGCCCAAAGCTGTTAAAAAAAAAAAAGATTGTGCTTATGACATCAAACTGCATTTTCACACTCTACTGTAATATCCAGCTGGCTTCCCTGTTTCCATGCAGTATTAGTGGGAAGCTGTGAGAACAGTATTTCTCTCCTTCTTGCAAAGCTGTTGTGTATTAAAATCCTGATTCCCACTCTCCCTTCCTGCGAGGCTGTAAGCTGGCTTCTGATGGCACATGTTAACATACCGCACTGACACAAGGCAGTACTGAAAGGGTTAGGAGTGTTGTCATGCTCGGTCTGGCAGTATTTCAAGAGTTAAACCCCACAGTGCCTTCAAGTGCATTCTTAGGACTTGCTTCCAGTGGGATAGCTGGAGACAGGTGTTCTCAGCTGTTTTCTCCAGAAGTATTATTTCTCCAAAATGAAATACCAGTCCACATCTAGTATGGTATGTGCTGATGTACCATACTGGCCAGGATGAGACTCCAGGAATATTTAGAGTTTATTACAGCGTCAGGAAAGCCACCTGGATTCCATAACCAGGGATCGTGGTTATGCAGTCCAGGGAGGTTCTCCAGTGTTGTAAAATATTCTAAAATCCAGCTCATCGGGATCATCCGGGCTGGGTATAGTGCAGTCAGATCCAACCTCGGGTCTCCTTTCACAGCTTACAAGGTCACAGGCTGACACAAAGGCCCCCTAATTACAAAGGAAGCAACTTGCAATAACGGGGGGGGGATTTACTTCATATGTAAAACACTGCAGCGTTTAATAAACACATGATAGTTTTGTTTATTTTTTTTAATTTTCAATTTTTCTTTTTGTTAATATACTGTTTTTTAAACCAAGTAGTGTTTGAAATAGATCTATAACAGACACTTTTTTTTTATGACAAGTATATTTTTGTTTATTGTATAGTATATTTATAGATTTTTTTTTCATACCAAAATAAAAAAAAATAAACTTGGTCTTTTATTATTATTATTTTGTTAGCCACACACATGCACATCTAATATCTTGAATTCATGGTAAAGTTAAAATACCAGAGTGTGCCATTACCTTTCACCCAATCTTAAAATAGGCTGTATTATTAATCATAATAATGGTACTAATAATAGTAATCACACATACGTTATTATTTAATAATACTGTTAACTGGGCATTGGGAAACAAAGACAGGTTTTAAACAAAGTTCCTCAGAGGTTTGAACTGATGGGTTAATTAAAGAAGCAGAGTTGTGTCTTTAAAGAACATTTTGCCTTTTCCCAAATTGCTGCTGACCAAAAGGAGTGTTCTCCCTCCAACAAACAAAGGATTTCTTCTTTATATACATGTGCCCACTCCCCAATTAGCACCAATTAACTAATTGGGGAATGACCACACCTGTGATTGCTAGCGGACAGATTTAACCCTGTCCATGCCTCTGTCCTGCTACAGGAAGTTTAGACAATATCCTCTTATTTATCACATTTCATAATGCTAAACAAAATAATGAAACTCGCATTAAATGCAAAACCAATTTACTATATGCACGCACGCACACACTTCTAATTGGACATCAGAAAACTGCTATTACTAAGTCATTTAACAGAAGCTTTTATCCAAAGCAGCTTAGAGACTAGGGTGTGAACTGCATCAACAGCTGCTGCAGTCACTTCAATAGGAGCTCAGGGTTACATCTCATTCACATCTGTTAGTTCTGATTAAGGTAAAACAATTCCAATCTTCTAGATCCTTGTCCTATCAGGAACAATACGTTCCGTGTTTTTTGTATATAGTTATTATTTACAACTTACAGATACTAGGATATGTGAACTATGCATCAGCTGCAGAGTCACTTACAACAACGTCTCATCCGAAAGACGGAGCACAAGTAGGTTAAGATTTGAACCGGGGACCTTCTGGTTAGAAGCCTAGTTCGTTAACCACAGGACCACACAGCCGCCACAGAGACAATGGAGAATTTAAAATGAATAACTAAGATATACAACTTTATCGCAAGCCTCTAACTGCTTCCCAGTCTATTCGCTTTGAGAGGAGGTAAATCTACAGTCTGGAGTCAGGATACGAGATTTACCAAAATCAAAAGGCTGGGAAAGGGAACATGAGGTCTGCGAGAAAGGTGTTCCCCTAATGAGAAAATGTTTAAAAGGTTATTATTAAGGCTATAATTCCATGTGGGATCCTTGTCTGCAATGAGGTGGTAATGCCTGGGTTTTGTGGTGTTTCCTAGGAGGAGAGCTGTCAGGATTTCGCTGTTTCTTGCACAGCGTGATGGGGGATAACTGACATTGTTGGATTAATTGGTGCAACTGTCAAAGGGCAGCTGGTAAGAGCTTGCACCGTTTCACTGCATTGTCCTAACCATCCTCATCATTAGTGCCTGTGGCTCTTGTGTTCTTTCATTTTAAGGCTAAACATCAGACTAACTACAGCATTTTGAAATATAGCAAGATGGATATGGCAAACAGAAGGGATATATATATATATAGTATTTGTAGGTTCTTCCAGGGCAGGGTCAATTCCTGTTTTTCAATTCAAATCCCATTATCAATTCTGTTAATATTAATTTCTCACGGTGGCAACGGATTACTGAAATTGAAGTCACTGTTATAGTTACAGTCAATTAAATGGGCTTCTAATCAAAGCAGCTGAACAATCACAATGGTTATTATGCTGCTCCTTTGAAGGCATTTGAATTGGAAATTGATTTTAAAAAGGAAATTGATAGTGGAATTGATGCCGCTTCTGGTTCCTTGCTCTTTTAGCACATCTATATCCATCAGCTTGCACACGCTGTACAGCGGGTTACCCACCTGCCTTTCTATCAGCATTGCTGTCTTTGTGAAGACTCTAACAGGGGGTCGATTTCATTAACCTACAGAATACCGCGCCCGGATCGTGTGCGTTTAAAGCACTGGTGAATTCTCGTAGCGGTGTGTTTGTTGATCGGATTGACCCCTAGGTTAGGGAATGTGTTTTCTGGTTTTTAAGTGACTGTGTTGCTTGTTTCCTGCTGTTTCTCTCGCTCACGTTTAATTCTTTCCCTCCGTATTGAAAGTTGATTCTGAGGTCTATGTTGGTAAGCGTTCGATTAGGAGATAAATGTGCCTGCCATACATACATACACAATGTAGGATAATGCAAGCAATTTTGCAAGGTAGTAGTGACCATAATGTCTTTTCTGTGAGGACTAGCCTTTTAGACTAACAAGTCTGGCCGCACATCACTGCAAATGAGTTAACAGCATATTTCTTTTGTTCAAAATAAGAGCGCTTCTCTTTTTTTCCCCTCTGGCATTTCTTTTTAAAGGAATATTCCCTGTAAAGGGAATTGAGAAATGAATATCTGAAAATCGATTCTGCCTGGCATAAAGTCCATGATGTTAATGTTAATTGAACCTGTGTTTAAACTTCAATATTCACCTAATTATTGCCTGATCAGTAATGCTATTGATTTCACTGTAGACCACAGCTTAACATTGCAGTCTTAAAAGGTTCCTGTTGGATAGCGAACAAAACAAACTGAAGGAAGGAGGCCCTTTTGACTGGCGCACCCTGACACTAACAGGCAGCTTGTATTCTGTGAAACTGATCATTCGTGATCAAGCTATTACACAGGACTTTATGCATGGCAGCTTGCAAACATGCCCTAACTAACTTAGTGCTTTAAGAATGTTCTCTCTGTCTGCCCTTGCATCCTGTTCTCTCACCCCGTACCCCTCCCTCTCCAGTGTACGCATGGCACTAAACGCCTTCTCCAGACCGCTGCGCGCTCGCTGTTCCTGACTGGCCAGCTCCCGCCGAGGAACCTCAAGCCGGTGCCTGACCCCACGACTAGCCATACCACCTGTGCCTCAGGAGAGCCTGACCCAGCTTCTCCCAGACCCCCGGGCTGAGCTCAGCCTCCCCACCCCAGAACCAGAGACGAGGAAAAACAACGGAGCAAAGAAACGGAAAATATACCGTAAAACCTAATCACCGACTGGCCAGACCTAACTCCACGCAGACCCCTTTCTATTGAAAAGCTAGTTATTTCACACAGTGACATTTTTTGCAGCGATGCAATTTGCTCAGTCCCATTTCGGAATGCTCTTTCTTCCACTGGGGCGCTGTGGTCGGGCCACAGAGCATTCCTCGGCGAGGCACAGCGGTGTTTATAAGAAGGTTTTATTTGCAAAAATGGGGCAAAGGACCAACCAGGGGATCTTGACTTGAACCTTCTTCTGTAGGCTTCTATCTGCGCTGTAAAGAATAGATGCTTGGCCGAATGCAGGTTAAACAGAGCTACAAGTTGTAATTGGGCAGCCTTTCAAATGCTTACTTTGCAAAAGGGTGCTGAGCAGGACTGTGCTGGCTCAATGATCACTGGGGAATCACAGCTATTGTCTTCTGCTCCTAACGCCCTCTCAAGGGTCTGCTGTAGAAACTGAACCCACGGCACAGATGCACCGTGCATGCCATCTCAAACACGCATCGCCGCACTTTAATTAGATTAGCCCATTCAGGTATTAAGGCTTAGAAATCTTACTGTTTTAGCCATACTGAGCTCTGTTCACTCTTTGAGAACTCTTCTAAGGTTTTTTTTTTAAGGTCTGGTTTTTAAATGTTATTAACTTTCTTTAACCCTAAATAAACTAAATTCTGAAAACATGAAGCTACTTTTTTTTTAAGGGACCCCATTTTCACAGAGATGATCTACTCTTCCTTCAATAACAGCACATGAAAAAAAACCTCTCGCTTTGTTAGCGGCCAATAAGGTCCTGTGCTAACTGTAAACCGATTTGTAAAAGCAGAGAACCCTAGTGCGCAAGGTTGCCACGGAGATCGATGTCACATTAATATCGACTTCATAGTTGCAAATCGTTCAATCTGAAATTATTATGACAATGCTTCTGGAGATGCTTGTTTTTTTTTTCCTTCACAAAATCTCTAATTTCACAGCTGAAATATTGAAATGGGTGCTGGAAAATGCACGATTAACCCATTTTATATAATTTATTATATAAATATATATTACAAACAGTGGATATCAGACAGGGGTGTCTAATCACGACCCTGGAGGGCAATTCCACTCCAGGTTTAATAGGTACAATGATATACCTTATTATAGTCATTCCTACCATTGAATAACATTGAAAAAATTAGGCTTTAATCCCGTTTTACTGAAAACCCGATTGCGATTTCATGTGTTCTGTGTTGAGAACCTGTAGAATATGGAAATTTCTAAGACGAAGCTATTTCAAGCTATTTACTTAAAAAAAAAAACTAGCAAGCTTTGGTGTTTGCTGTGGAATCAACCAGCAGGTGCCGCTGTTTTCCAGATTCAGAGCATTTGCAGCAAAACGTGGGGTGTCCTTTTTGTAACGGAGAAGAACGCTGAAAGAAAGAGCCTGGATTTCCACAGTTTAATCTTCAGATAGCAAACACCTGGACAGACAATAGCATTGCGAAACTGCGATAACTGCATCTCAGCAGCAGTCACTTCACACTCAGAATGAGAGGTCTGTTTTGCAATAATGTCATAGTTAATTTCTAAATGGAAAATAACAGGTTTGGGCGAAACGAAATAATAATGCTGATAGTAATACAGTAATAGACGCGTTTGTCATCTACACTCCTACGTTAAAACAGTTGCTAGATTTTATAAAAAGCGTCTGCTAAATGACTCGAGAATAATAGTAACGTTTTCTGCTGTCCAATTAGAAGTTTATGTAGATAGTAAATTAGCTGCCACAAGTAACAACAGAATATTCCTGAATTAGCCCGATATGCCATTTCACTTCCATAGCAGAGCTTGAATACATGTCATAGATTCAGTGTTTCTAGTGTTTTGTACCATTCCTGTAAAAGCTGCATCTCCCTGTTTTTTTTTTTTTTTTTTTTGAAAGGGGTAAATGAATAAATAAATAATCGGCACTAAATCAATTAAGCTGAAACTAAAAACGGATTCCTCGGCAAACACCGTGGCACCGCAGTTATGTGTTAATTCATTGCGTTTTAACCAGCAGAGGTTACTCACAGTCTGGGCATGGAAGGGGGTTGTGGGAAGGGCACTTCTGTATATTTACTCCCAGCGCTGTCAGAATGCACGCTTCTTGAAAGTTTGCATCACTCCAGGAGCAGCGCTCAACCTGTCTGGAGTTCATTAGACACCGCGATGTTGCAACACACACAACAACACAAGCCTGTGTCAGGTATTGGGAGTCATAAAACCATGATTGCTCTGTCATGGAAACAGAATGGACTAGTCTGTGAATTGTTGAGTGATACATTTTTTTTCTTAATAACTTTTGCAAAATAAATACTGAGCCTTTCTTGTTGTGCAGAATATCCTTCTTCCCTAATTCATCGGGGGCGAGGCTGCTTTTGCCACTGTGTAACTCTACGATATTTAAACTTTCGTAGGACCTCAGCTCTTCATGTGTCAGCCTTACTCCCATGGTCCCAGCCTCAAGAACCCAATGATTGTAGGACGGTGCTGTTGAACTCGATGTCTGGCAGGCAACTTGCAACGGCAGTCACTAGCAAACTGTCCAGTAGCCAGGTTCAGTATCTTTAGCAGCCTGGTCTGTTTCTGTCCAAGCGAACAGTGACTAATGCCCACTAGGGGGCAGTAGTACAGCACAGCAAACTCTATTGCCTCCTCCTTCTGCACTTAAAAAAATGAATTGGTCAATTTGTTTACTGACAAGCTTAATTTAAAAATGCATAGCCCCATGTATGTAGGTACAGTAACACTTTTTAGTTATATCTTGAGAACTGCCTTTTAATGTGTTATTAATACCCCTGTTGGGGAGATGGATGATATCTAACCCTACCTTGTTTTAAATATTCAGCGTTTTCCCTGTAAATACTTCACACTGCCATTTCAGGTTGAGTAAGCCTTGATGTGTGTTCTGTGTGCCTCCTGAGTCTAACACTACACACTTGAAAAGTATATGATTAAAGTAGCACTTGGTTGAAACCAGAACCGGGCTTGTTGGTTATACCAGTGAACCAGTGCTGAAACAAGCCCTCTTTCAGTACTTCTTAAGTAAAGTGTTCCTCAACCACACTGAGTCTTATATCTCAGAGCAGACTCTTGGAATGTGCATGCTTTTCCCCTGTGATGCGTTATATTTGTTATCAGAAAGCAGGCCTTGATGATTGTCCAGTTTGTTTACAGCCCCAGAGGTGGTTACACTTCAGAGACACTAAAGCTGGTTATTGTTTTTAACCCGCGTCAGGACACCCCACCGTTTAAACAACAGCACCTGAGTGACACCAAGGTAACCAGTGACTACTGAGCACCTTTGAGTAGCTAATTATGACATAGGCTCTACTGAAAGCACCTGTAATGACTGGACAAACCCAATCTCAGGATGCATCTTAATAAATGAGTGCAGGTGGCTCCCCAGCACTGTTGTCCTTAATTAGTGTCACCAAGATGCAGGCTGGGTGTGACCCGGTGACCCCACACTCCGCAAGCGAGCATCTTAACTGCTGTGCAAAAGAGCCGGGCTCATCTACATTCGTGGTTATAGAGCTTTTCATCTCATTTCACTGGCAGGGGACACAGCCCGCAGCGGCAGCGTATCACACAACACTGCCTCTACTTTATCTGGCTCTAAAGAACAAGCAAAGCCGATCTTTACGGCTGAGAACTTTTCAACTCCAGGCAGTAGAGTGAGAACAGATTGGAGTGAAGAGTTTACTTGAGGTTACCTTGGCCAGTGTCAACAAGCACTGGGGGCCAGATTACTGTTAAAGGTTTCATTGCATCAGTAGAGAATTATACTCTATCTATAATTATATTATAGATTATAATATAGCCGATAGTAGGCCCTGATATTGCTATGATACAGTCACCTGACATTTCTTCACAGATAGCTTGCATCCGATGAGAAATGAGCTATGTTTAATTATTCATATGTGTCTCAATGTTATAAACATAGAGATAGGGGTGGTGTTTAAGTTAAAAGCTGATTTTTAAGGCATATCAGCTTGCAAAGAATAAGCTAAAAAGAAACTAGTGGAAATTCTTTAACAAGAAAATTTTACATTTTCCAAGACGTGTGTGTGTGTGTGTGTGTGTGTGTGTGTGTGTGTGTGTGTGTGTGTGTGTGTGTGTGTGTCTTTTAGCATTTCAACATCTGCTATGAGTGAGTGTGTTCCATTCTAGCTGGGCAACATTCAGGCTGCAGTTGTGCAATGTGTAGCTACAGGTACAGAAATGTTTTTCGAGGTGCAAATTGTTTTGTTCCTTTTGTGACACTAATAACATTTTACAAGAAACGCCTAAGGCGTCAACATTTTCACCATGGAAACGAGATTTTAGTAACAACACATTGTTGCGTTCCAATGTGTCACAATTTAACCCGGTCTGCAGGCCTATCAATGTGCTGGAAGATTTCTTTTGCAACACAGGCAAGTCTTATCAAGAGTGTCTGAGGATCGGAAGGGCATGGGGATTGAACTGGTTTCTTACTCCTAAGAAGGTGGTCCCTCAAGCACTTTCCACACACAGGGGTGCATGGGGACAATGCATGGAACCAAAAGTGCAGAACAGGTGTGCACCCTGGTAGTAGCCCATTAGTGTGGTTAGACAGCAATGATGCAGACAGACAGACAGACAGAGCGGTCTCTGGGAGGTCTTTGGAGATTGAGGCTGCTGTTAGAGCCCTGAGCGAGGGCTGTGCCCTGTCACAGCATGCAGGGTAACCACAGCATTACTGCTGCTTAAGTGCATTTAACCAAGGCAGCGATTGCCTGGGATTCAGGGTTTCTCTTCTCTTGCCTCTTCGTGGGAGAGCAGCACAATGCAGTGCCACTCAGCCTGCTCTTACTCTCACTGCAGTTTTAGGAGAACAGTGCTTGCTCCCTAATTCCTTAATCCTGCCTTACTGGAAGGAGAACAGAGAGTTCCTCTGTTAGCCCCCACTTTTGGACAAAGCGCCTTAAAAGTGTTGCTGAATAGGCTGTAGGGTTTACAACAAAACACACAGCAGTAGCTGTCTGTTGTGTTATACCTATTAAAGGGTACATAAGGACCTTTTTATTTTATTGTGTTACATGTTCCCATGTGTTGCTACAACTGTTTACGTAAGGTGTGTCTATTGTTTTAATTAATTAATTAATTATTTTTTACATTTTGACCACTTTTTAAAACTTTTAAATTGCATTCCCTGCCTCAAGATGGCTTCCCATGTACCCGCATGGACCTCTCAGAACTACATTTCCCATCATCCTCCTGCTCGCATATTTAACTGAGATGGGTTTACCTGTGAGCAGGAGGATGATGGGAAATGTGGTTGTGAGGGGTCCATTTGGGTACAAGCCATCTTGAGGCAGGGAATGCAATTTAAAAGTTAAAAAAAGTGGTCAAAATGTAAAAAAAATAATAATAAATTAAAAAATACACACACCTTCCATAATCATGGAAACATGTAAAACAATAAAA